>NW_007732560.1:66664-90494 GCF_000696425.1 Galeopterus variegatus | reverse complement strand
CATCTTTTTTTTTTTTTTTCCTTTTTTTTTTTTTTTTTTCTTTTTAAAAGATGACCGGTAAGGGGATCTCAACCCTTGGCTTGGTGTTGTCAGCACCACGCTCTCCCAAGTGAGTGAACCGGCCATCCCTATATAGGGATCCTAACCCGGGGCCTTGGTGTTATCAGCACCGCACTCTCCCGAGTGAGCCACGGGCCGGGCCAAGATGGGAAATTTTCAACAGTAAATCAAAGAGGGATATGGTTTGATGGAGGGGAGGGCCCACTTTAGAAAAAACAAGGGGCATTAGAAGGGGGCATCCTCACATTTCTGTCCCTCCTGTGGGAGGCCTGCCCATAGCCATCAGCTCCAGGCTAGGACCTTCCTACCCTTGTCACTGCAGCACCTCTCATCTGCCTCTCAGCTACTGCCTGCCCTTCAGTGCTGTTCCTAGCATTTCCAGATGGTAAAGACCCAGACGACCCCCCCCATCCACAAATCAAGGGCCCTTTTGCCTCACTTTCAGAGGCCTGGAGCACTGAGACGGACACTGCCAGCCCAGCCCCGTTGGCTGCCAGTGTGATCTGCGCCAGTTGATGAGAAACAAATTGATATAATTGTTGGTAGGCGAGATGCTTTTTGGAGGGGGCAATCTGGCAGTTCTGTCACAGTTTAAAATGGGTACCGCAAAAGATCAGAAACATCCTAAAAGGCCAACAACAGGGGACTGATTAAGGAAACACCAGTATTCACACAAGAGACTCCTATGTAGCCTTTAAAATTAAAAAAAAGGCTTTTTGTCCTGGTGTAAACTTCAAGATATATTAGATTAAAAAAAAAAAAAAAGTAAACTACAGAAACAAAGTAGCTTGCCACTGGGTAGAAAGACCAGAAAATAAATATATTTCTCTATTTGTTTCTACGTGCTTGTACATATTTCTGAAAGGACACAAGAAATTGGTAATCGATCTCCAGAGGCAGCTGGGAGAGACTGACTGTACATCAGGTCAGCTTCTAGAACCTCTGAAAATGTGAATCATATGAAGTTTTTATATATGCAAAAAGTAAATTCAATATTTAATAAGTCATATAAATAAAACTGGCATACACAATTTTGAAATGTTGCTGCTATGAATGTATCCCATAGGAACGCCTGCACAAGTGAGCAAAAAAATACATGTATATGCTCATTCTCTGTAGCAGTTCCTACAACAGTGAAACACTGCATGACTACCCACCTGCCCAAATATGGTGCGGCAGGCAGCCTGATGACCCCACCTTCTGGTCTTATGCTTTTGTATTATCCTCTCAGTTTGTGCGCGGGCTGGGCCTAGTAACTTATAATGAACAGAACACAGCAAAAGTGATGGAATATCACTTCCAAGATTAGCATACTAAAAGACCTCAGCTTCCATCTTAGGTGCCCTCTCTCCTTTTTAGAGAAGCTGGTGGCCACACTGTGAGCAGCCCTATGAAAAGGCAGACAATGGCAAAAAAAAACCCAGGGCAACCTCCAGCCAACAGCAAGCAAAGAACTGAAGCTCTCGGCCCAATCACCTGTGAGGAACTGAGTCCCTTCAACATGTAAGTGTGTGAGCTTGGAAGCAGGCCTCCTTCACTGAGCCTTCAGATGGGAGCTCCCAGCGACACACCGACACACCGACTACAACCACAAGAGACCTTGAGCCAGAGGCACCCAGCTGAGCCAGAGGCACCCAGTTAAGCCAAGCTTGGATTCCTGACCCACTGCAATTGAGACTAGAAATGCTTGTTTTAAGCCACTGAGTGGTGGTGAATGGGGTTTGTTACACAGCAACAGATAACAAACAGGATGGTTTGTGGAATTAGAATGCATCCATTTAGGGCCGGCCCGGTGGCATACTGGATAGTGCGCCGCTTGGGAAGCGCGGCGGCGCTCCCACCCGAGGGTTCGGATCCCACATGCAGACCGGTTCCCGCTCACTGGCTGAGCGAGGCGCGGGAGCAACACCGAGGGCTGCAATCCCGTTGCCGGTCCCCGGTCTGGTACGGGGGCAACACTGAGGGTTGCGATCCGTTGCCGGACACGGAAAAAGACAAAAAGACAAAAAAAAAAAAAAAGAATGCATCCATTTAGCGGACTTGCGGCAACCATTCGGAGAAAGGAAATAGAGCTACACGTAGCGATTGATGTGGACAGGTATCCATTACTTAAATGGAAAAAAAAAAGAGCAAGCTAAAGAAAAACATATACTGACCCTACTTATGTAAAAAAACTAAACTATAAATGTGTCTACAACCGTATGCATGTAAATTCAAACATCAAACTGATAATAGCCGCCTCTGAAGAGGAAGAGTGGTTTGCTTGGTGTTGGGGACAGGGGGTGCGGGTGAGGGGGAGGGAAATGCAAAGGGGCTCTTTCACTTTTTATTCCTCCCACTCTGGAGCTCTTTCATCTTTATGCAACTAAGAATGTGTGTAATTCAATCCATGTTAAAAGGTAATTTTTTTAAAGTCCAAGATGGTGGAGAAATACGTATTAGTGAGTTTGGTATACCTTGAAACAAATACTCTCTTAACATCCCTTTTTAGGTGTCATTTTTCTCATTATTTTTCTCCAGAGGTGGCAGGTGGGCATTTTCTCTCACCTAAAGCAGGTTTAACCTGTTGGTGTTTTAGCATTTTTGTCTCAAAAAACTTTTTCAATTATGTCCTGCCACTTCCACCAGATCTATTTCCCCAGAGTTTTCATGAATTCCCAGTCTTGCTTCCAGCCAGATGCATGATCCAAAAGCAAATTGGTCAAAAATGAAATGTTCCCAACCAGTCACTCACTCAATCATAACCTCTATGGACAGTGGTGATTTTTACAATGAAGCAGTTTTGCCCACTATGTTTTGCCTTCTAAGTGCGTTTCTGCCAGTGATGACAGTGGCCAACAGCAGCTCTTCTGTATCAAGGACTGTGGGAGCTAGGATGTAGTTTTCTTTATCACACTCCTATGGGGTAGTCACTATTTGAAGTATGGGAAACTGAGGCTCAGACAGGTACAGGGACCTGCCCAAGATCACAGAGGCAACTGGTGCAGAAGCTGAGGTATAAACCCTGCTGGAGGGCTGGCCTGTGGCTCACTCGGGAGAGTGTGGTGCTGATAACACCAAGGCCACGGGTTCGGATCCCATATACGGATGGCCGGTTCGCTCACTTGGGAAGAGCGTGGTGCTGACAACACCAAGTCAAGGGTTGAGATCCCCTTACCAGTTATCTTTATATGGGGAAACAAACAAAAAAAAACCCTGCTAGAAAACCTTAGGATTTTCACTATTACTTCTACACTTACGCAGCTTTAATGCACCTTGCATTTAGAAAAAAACTTTCCAAAAAGATTTGCTCCATTGATGTTGGCTGGTTCTAAGAGGTACATGAAAACTCCGGCCTTATTGTCACCTGGACTGTGAAATGGGGAGGTGAGTTAGGTGAGTTTTGTGTGTCCATATCTATCCTTGTTTTTTTTTTTTTTTTTTGGCAGCTGGCTGGTATGGTGATCAGAGCCCTCGACCTTGACATTATTAACACTACGCTCTAACCAACTGAGCTAACCAGCCAGCCCTGTCCTCACTCTTTGGGCACTCCAATAACCATGGGGTTTCTTTGGCCTCACCCTTGTGAATAAGCACACATGATTAGGCCATGACAGTCCCTCTGGTTCATCTAATCGGGTGTTAAGGTCAGCAGGGACTCAATGGCAGGCAAAGGCCACATCAGCAACTGAAAACATTTCTTTTTGACCAATTTGTTTCAGATCCAAACCCATGTTTCTCTGTAGGGGGGATTTCCACCCAGGTGGAAGCAGCAAAGGCTGCTTCCAGCTCATCTTCTCTTCCCTTTTCCGTGGCTTTTCACACAGTTGATCACTCCCTCCTCAAAAATACACTCAGCTTCCAGAACACCACACTTGCCTGGTTCTCCTCCTGTTTTCCAGCTCCCTGCCCAACCCTTACACGTGGGTTTCTCAGGGCTCTGTCCTTGTTCTCAAGTCTTCTTCTTCCAGAGGTCACAAAATGGCGCCCCGGCGGCCTCATTAGACCCACAAGCAGATTTTGTTTGGTCCTCACAGTGTTTTTGTTTTTAATTTGAATGCCATTAGGTGAGGCAAGCACTCTCCAAGTTCGCCACAGTCCCCATCATTCCCTATTGTCTTACACCCGTCCGCTTCACACATTTTCATCACCTGCCTGGTCCCTGGAACCATCTGAGTTTTCAAAAACCCCTGCTACACAGCCTGCCTGAGAAATCTCACCCAGTTTCACTTCAGCTACCACCAGTGTCTCTTACTCCATCCTTCATAGGTATGAGAATCACCCTGTTCAAAATGCAGATTCCCAGCCCTCCCTCGTCCACATTTGATTCCACAGTTCTAGGGCAGGGATCAGAAACTCAAATGCCCACAGGGGCCAGGCGGGTCACATAAATGAGTGAACTAGCCAGGTATAAGAAAAGTCAACGGCCAGAAGTATAATCAAATTGTATCTTTACTGAACTATGGTGAATGCATGGAACATAATACAAACACGTATGATACTGGACTTTATATTTTAAATTCAAAATTGAAAAAATACAAATTGAAAAATAGAATATTTAATTATTAAATTTTTCTTTCATAATTCTTTTGCTCCTTTGAGTTGACGCTCATCTGACATCTCCCCTGCCACACCAAGATGTCACTGGCAGGCCCTGGATGGGGTGGTGGGATGGGCAGTTTAGAATTCAATCTTGAATCCTTAAACTGGGAGCAGTATTTGAGTCAGGTTCATAACGGAAAACAGCTGTCCACAGGTGTCGGTATTTCTAAACAGATATTCAGGACAACTACTGGAGATAGTCATAGAATCTAGTGATCTTCCAATAGAATTGTATTTAGGAACCAGCGCCCTATTGCACTGTAGCTCAATAACTACTCTTTGCGGTCTGCATTCACATGATCGACACGAAACCAAAAAGGCAAACTGAACAGTGTTAGTTCATTTTCATAAAGTCTGGATGCAGAGAACCTTTGGCAGGAATTTGGTCTTCAACCCAAAGTTTGAGTGAATACAGTCCAGGCCATCTCTTTCATTCCTGGAAACCACATGCAGCAAAGGAGAGGGAGTCAGATTATTCCTTGCCAATGGCTTCTCCATTTTTGCCAGGACTGGCCAGATATGATCATACATTCAATGAATGAACATCCTTCCGGAGAAATATTTGTGAACATCCTTGTGGAGAAATATTCAGTGTTCAGAAGGGTCGTAGCCTCAAACAGAAGTCTTTGACTGACCTTATCAGGGGAACTGAGATGTGGCTTTCGCCTGATTTGAAATGAACCAACTTGATTAACTTCCAACGGTTTGGATTTATTCCATAACCAGGTGGCGGAGCATCTGTGAAATGTATCAGGTCAAGTCACCATCAACTTCCCGTGGTTAAGCCACAGGAGCAAAAGTATGAGGGTGTCCATGGTATGTTCCATTTAATTTTGAAGAACAATTCCTGGTGATTGATGCAATAACCTGACTTCTATGTCCTTGCCAAATGCTGCCACCTCAGATGGAGGTGTCCTGCCAAGTCCTCCTGTGATTACAAATGTTTGTAGTTGTGCTTAAGAATTCTGACCAGAATACGTGAAACTTTATTTCTCCAAATACACAAAAAATAAGTCATTTCCCAGCATTGGGCCTGCCTTGGCACCATGTCACAGACTTCTTCGGTCATATCGAAATTCTCAACACCACAAATAAATAAAGCTGTTATGAGCAGCGATAGAAAAGGCCACAATTGATTCGACTCTTTCAAACAACTGGACTCGTAAATCCTGATTCATTTTCAGCTCACAGTGCAACACAAATACCCATTAGACTTAAATAATGGTCTAAACAGTCGCGTGTTTCTGTTCAGGACACGTGTTCTATCAGCTCCATTATAAATTTGCCATCTGTTGTAGGTTTTAATGCCCAGGTAATGCTTTTCATGTTATTCTGGAACTGTAACCCGCAGCCATGACACTCTATTCACTTTCCAAAGCAAACCCTATTGACATTTGAGTCCCTTTTTCAGTTCGTTGAGGATCGCATCTCGAGTCTGTTCTGTATACTGGTCGAAACTCTTACTATGCTGTGATTCATAATGACGTTTCAAGTTGTATTCTTTCAACACAGACACGATTTTTTTGCATATTAAACACGTAGGCATGCTCTTCACTTCCACAAAGAAATAGGCTCGCTCCCATTTTTCTCGAAACACACGGCCCTCTCGTTCTCTCTTTCGTTTTGCCACTTTTGACAAGAGACATGGGTACAAGAAAGATTTCACTTTCCTCTGAATGCTACCACAGGAACAACCACAGTGCAAGCCCAGTGACAAAGGCAGTGACCCCCTGCCTCATGGTGGGGGAGCCAAGAGGGAGTGGTGGGAACTGTGGCGAACCAGAGAGCACACGCCCCATTGAAAGGGGCAGCTCCAGCCAGGCAGAAGGGTGGGCCCAGGGGTGCCAGATCTTCTGACTTGTCAAGAGAAGCCAAAACTGCAGATTTTGTGTGTGTGTGCGTGTATGTGTGTGTGTGAATTATCCCAATTTTTACAACTAACTCGTAATAAAAAAGTGCCACATATGCTAACACAGGGAAGGCCAAACAAAACATCTGGAGAGTGGCCCACAGGCCACCAGATTGCAACCTCTCTCCTGGGGTGAGGCCCATGCACTTGCGTGTTAACCAGTGTCCAAAACAATGTGGATGCTGGTGGTCCAGGCGTGGACCACACTCTGAGCAACACTGGTCTAGAGTCTGACAAGAGACAACTAATTCTCCTCCTCCAGAAGAGACTGGTCTGCACTCAAGACCCATCTGTAGCCAGCTGTCCCCTGGATGTCTCTGAGGACATCCTTCAGGTCCCTCACCTCACTCACATCCTGTTCCTTGCCAGGCCTTCCATTTTGGGGATGGCCCCACTGTTCACCCCCACCCAAAGGCCTAGAAGTTCGGTCTCTGACTAGGACCGAGGGCCTGCCCTCTTTTCATATGCAATCTTGTTGGCTTCTGTGGCTTCAATCACCAAACACACACTGTTCCCTAAGGACAGGCCTGAGCTCCCAACACAGCACCTGTCACCTGGATATCCCTACACCATTTGCACTCACTACCAGCTCCTACTTCTATGAACTCACACCATCTACCATCACCCAGGCCTGGCCCCAGAAGCCAACTTCAACCCCACCCCCACTTACCCCCACTTCCTTCACGTGGCCTGTCAATACCCTGCCTCCACCCTCCTGGCCTCCTGTCTCACCTCATACTTCCTAGCCCAGAGGGGTCTTTCTACCCAGAGCTGGCCAGGGCCTGCCCCCATCGAGTAGCCTCTTGTGATTCCTGTGTCCCCAGGACAAAGCTCAAGCTCCTCAGTTTGGATCTGGTGCCTACCCACCTCTACCTCCTCCCTCCTGGGTCCCTCACGGTCATGCTCCAGAAGCATCCATCAACTTGCTTCTCTGAACATCTCATGCTTTTCTCCTGCCTTTAAGCAATCATTTCTGCCGCTGCCTGTACCTGTCACCATGCACCTCCTTTCCTCCTGGCCTCGCTAACAGCTGCTTCTCTTTCAAGATTCTCCTGAGCCCAGGCTGGGTCAGATGCCTCTCCCAGGCTCCATGATGCCCTCTACTATCCCAGGATAGCACACTGTCCTGAGCACTACTGCCTGCCTCTGCATCTCCCCCTGAACCAGGCTACACAGACTGCCTCTCACTCACCACTGAGGCCCCAGCATCACCCACCCTGGGGCCTCAGGGATGTCTGCTGAAGCAAGAATAAGGACAAAGATGTCTCCCTGGGGTTTCCTGCCCAGTCCTGGGGGATGTCAGTGACGGGAGCCGGGGTGTGTGTTAAAAGGAACTTTATTGGGTATTGGGGGTTCAGATGAGATCCATAAGGATGTCGTCCTCCATGACGCTAGGCTGCAGGCCTGGCTGTGGGACCGGGCCCCGGGGACCCCCGCTCAGCAGCATCTGACCTGGGGGGCAGTGGGGAAGGGACTGCATCTTCGAGTAGTCCCTAGGGCCCTGGGCCTGCTTCCTCCCTCCTCCTCTTGGAGCCCAAGGCACTCAGTTTTCTAAAACGCCTTAAGGGAACCCATCAAAGGCACCCTCTGACCCCATCTGGTTACAAATATGATGTTTCCCATGAACCTTTGGGAACCCTTCCCCACAAACTACTTTTCTCGCTCTAAGATCATGCTTCCCAGCAACTCCAGGAGGACACGCAGGAAAGGATCTTCTCTTTGGGAAGAGCTCTCACATCCCTAGGTCCTTAACCCTCAGAGCCCCCCGAGGCCATGGGAGGACCCCTTATTCTTGGATCTCTAGCCCTTGGACTTGGTGCTCTAGTCCAGACCTCTGCCCTCCCCTGGGGCCCTCTTACCTGGCAATGGAGCCCGTGGGGGAAGCTGTGCAGGCCAGGACTGGGTAGGTGGAGGGTGCAGGAGGGGTGGCCCCAACTGGGGTTGCCCCAGGCCCTGGTGTGGAGGGGGCAGCAGCGCCGGAGCCCCCGGTGGCTGGAGGTGGTGAAGGGACGCCTGGGGTGGGGGCACCCCAGTCTGGGGCTGGGGGGACACAAAGAGTGGCTTAGAGGCCCTTGGTGAAGGATGCCCACCCCCCACAATCCTGCCTCTGGCACAGATGGTGTTCAGAAAGCATCTTGGCCAGCAGTTTGGGGAGATCTTTCTTCAAAAGAATCTTAGCAGAAACCCACATAAGATGGATGGAGAGGCGGTGGTCTGCCTAGAGCCCTTGACAGGTCTCCATTCACAACTGCTGACCAAAGCCAACCTCCCTCCTCCCAGATAAAAGGACCAGAACCGTCAGGGTCAGGATCCATAGTTCCTCTGCCCCCACCCCCAAATCTCACCGGTGGTGGGTTGAGGAGGAGGCTCCGCAGCTGGGGGTTGGCCCCAGGGTTCTGGGGTCGAAGGATTGGTCCAGAAGGGGATGGGCCAGGGGCGGCTCCAGGAGGGCCTTGGGGAGCACCTGGGGGGGCCTGGGCAGTACCTTGGGGCTGGGGCTGCCCCGCGGCCCCAGAAGCCCCCACGGCACCCTGAGGCTGGGGCTGAGGTGGGCGGAGCTGAAGCTGGTGGGAACAGAGATGGGGTAAGGGAGAGGGGCACAGCCCCGCATACTCTTGAGCCTCCCAGACCATGCTGGAACGATGGGTAACCTCTGAGGCCTCCCCCACCCCGTCCCTGACCCCACCAGCACTGTCCTCACCAGATTCTGTGACGGCCTCGCTTGGTCCTCCAGAATGGGGCCCAGCCCTGTGGGTGCCTGCTGTCCTCCCATCTGCATGGAGAGAGAGAGGGCAGGTCAGCAATAAGGGGTGGTGGTGTCCTGAATCTGAGTAGGGAGGATCTGAGCCCTGAAGGGAAATTTGTAAGGAGTTGGAAACATTTTCTTTGGGGGTGAGTAGCCTGGGAAGTAAATCTTACACACCCAGGTCCCCACAAGAAAGCTGTGTGTCAGGAATTTGATGTGGATGCTAAGAAAGGGAGGAAAACATTACAAGGAAATATTGGGGTAGGACTGAACTTGGGGGAGGCCACATCTCAGAAGAAAAGTAAACATCACTGGTATTGGAAACCCAGGAGGACCACTGCAAAGTTTGGCTGTGTGAGCTTTAGGGTACTGTGTCTACTGGGGGCCCAGGCAAGAAGGCATGGGGTGCTGGCTTGAGGAGGGATTGTGATCACTCACCCCTCGCTGCTGCTCCAGCTTCTGCTGCTGGACCTGCTTGTGGTTAGTGATGACCTGCCGGATGCCATTGACGAAGCCACTCTGGTCGTAGGGTATGAGACCCATGAAGATCTTCTTCTTGGATGAGTACAGGAGCATCAGCACACGCACCTCACAGGGGGCCGTGTGGGGGAAATGCACACAGCCCGCCTGCAGGGACAGAGGCTCTTCAGAATCATTCACACCAGCATCTCGCCCCTTTTCATTCTAGAAGGTTCTAGAAGCCCTACAGGCAAGCAGTGGTGAGGTTACTGTTATAAAAGGCTGAGGAGATAGGAGGTTTATTTGAAGAAACTGAGGGGTTTAGAGCAAGATCAGTACCCAAAGGGCCAGGACAAGGCTGGGGTCCTTGCCAACTGCTAAGAGAAAGAGTGGAAAGAAAAGGCCCCCAGACATAGGACAGGATCCCAGATTTTCAACCCTGAATTAGCGCCCCCACCTCATGGGTTGCACTTTCAGCCATAAAGTGCCAAGGTTGCCTCCTCAAAGGGCCACTGGGAGGGGTCGTAGCAGTGAGTGAGGGGCTCAGAGACAGAGCTCAGTGCCTGAAGGCATGGGATCAACAGTGGTGGTGAGCCTACGGTATCCAAGAGACCACTGGGAGTGGCCACACCCTACCTGGCCTCAGTATCTGCCTGTGCGAACCAGGGGTAGTGGTACTTCTCTGAGCCTCAGTTTCCCCATCCCAGGCAGACCCTGCTGACTACCCAACATTCATATACCATTCTCCCCTGCATACAGAACCCCAATGTTGCTTGGGGTAGCAATGTGTCCAAGCCCCAGTGTGTTCATGGGTGCCTGTTCCCTCGGCCTCTGTGCAACTAGGGGTGGCCCAGTGGCCCAAGAGATGAAGGAGAGGACTGCCCTAGGGACTGGGAAAGTTTCTGCTTTCCTGAAGAAAGGCAAATACATGGCCTATGCCGCTTTTCCCCTCACCTTCCTTCATCGAAGCATATCGTATGCGTACAGCTACAACAGCCATCCTGTGACCATGAGGGAGAGGCCAAGAGAATGACAGAGGGTCTGGTTCTTATGTCACGGAGCTACAAAACTAACCCCAATAGCTTCCCTCTAATATACTGTTATGTGTCAAAAATAAATGCCTGCTCCTACAGTGCTCACTCTGGAGACATTGCTCTCAGAACCTAGCTGCCATACTGTGAGGAAGCCCAAGCCACATGGATAGGCCACGTGCAGGTACTCAAATCAATAGTCCCAGCTAAGCCCCCAGCTGACAGCCAGTACCATGTGAGTGGGCCACTTTGAACATCCAGCCCAGTAGAGCTGTCCAATGACCACAGTCTCAGCTGCCATATGATGGAAACCCCGTAACAGTCACCGAGTGAGAATGATCCTCTGAGCCCAGCTGACCCACAGAACTGTGAGAAAGAATTATTTCTGCACCCACCCCAACTATGTATTTGTTCTGAAAACTACTAGTTGGATTTATGTTACTTGCAGCCAAAAGCATTCCTAACTCTCAGGAGGGCCTTCTTAAGAGTATCTGTGAGGATTCCATGAGGCACTTCACCTAAAGTCCTCTTTCCTGGAAAAGTGCCTTGAATACAGGAAGTACTGGATCTGCTCCTTTTTAGAGAAATCTTTCCCCAGTGTCATGAGTTGAATTGTGTCCCCAAAAAGATATGCTGAAATTCCAATTCCCGTTACCTGTGAAGGTGACCTTATTTGGAAAAAGTGTCTTTGCTGATGTAATAGGTTAGATGAGGTCATTAGGGTGGGCCCTAATCCAAAATGACTGTGTCCTTATAAGAAGGGACACAGACACACACAGAGAATGCCATGTGAAGACACAGACAAAGACAGAAGACTGCCACAGAAGACAGAGAGGCAAAGAGACTGGAGTGATGATGCCTAAAGCTGGGGTTATAGCTGGAAGAGGCAAGAAAGAACCCTCTCCCAGAGGCTTCAGAGAGAGCATGGCCCTGCCAAAACCCTGATCTTAGACATCCAAAACAGTGAGACAATAAACTTTTCTTCCAAGCCCCCAGTTGTGGCAGTGTGTTACAGCAGGAACAGGAAACTAATACCCAGTAAATCCCTGTTAGAATCAATAGCCTTTCCATCACACTTAAAGAAAAGAATCAAAGACTTCCCCCTAATTGCTCCTGTCATACCGTGGTCAAATTTCTATGTGGAATGTAACTCAATCTGGTGCATACTATAATTATAATAAAAGTTTAAGTGTTAGAAGAAAGGCGAGGAGCCCAAGCTCACAAAGCCCACCCAATCATCAAAAACGGTTCTCTTCGGTCCCACCCTGCCCAAGACTCACGAAGCCATTGCCCATGATGCGGTAGAGGCCTTTGAGGGACTCTAGGTCCTTGTTGGTGAAATTGAACTGGACCATCCTCGAGTTCCGGAACAAGGGGCCCAGGGTGGTCTGGGGGAGACACAGAAGTCAGTGAGCATGTTATGTGGGTAAATGAGGAGGGGACCCAGAGGCAGGGTGGGGGCAGGGAAAGGAAGATGGAAGAGAGAACAGGCTGAGAGCTGATGGCAGGGTGGGTGGGCCTCCCGCCTACCACTCACCAGCAGCTGCTGGGGGATGAGCTGCATGATCAGCTTCTGGGGCCACTGCTCAGTTTTCCTGGGGGTTAATATGGGGAGAGGTGTCAAGAAGGTGCAAACCCCAGCCCCACCCTGCCTTGCCCCCAATAGCCACCTACAGGTTCTCTCCGTGATTCACATAGACCTGGCAGGGCAGTGACCGCGTCAGCTTGGTGTTAGCATCCACTGAGGCGGGTTTGGGTTTCTTAAGGGGGAAGAAGGGAGGGTCACAGTGAAAAAGGCCCTAAGCCTCAGTCCCTTCCACCCCTCCTGCCCTACCCTGGTAGACCCAAAGCTCAGGATGTTCCCCAGTTTAAGTGCCAAGAGCCCTGGGCTTCTCCATCAGACCACCAATTCTAGCCTTCAAATTCCACAAATGTTGGAGCTCCTCCTCCGGCCCCTAAGTCCCACAATCCACTGCCCCCCACATGCCACAATCCCCCAGGCCCCTACCTGAACCCCAAATCCCAAGCTTTTCTGGGTTCTTCACCTGAAACACAATTCTTTTTTTTCCTTTTTTTTTTTTTTGGTGGCTGGCTGGTACAGGTATCAAACCCTGGACCTTTGTGTTTCAGCACGATGCTCTAACCATCTGAGCTAACTGGCCAGCCCTGTAACACAATTCTTAATACCCTCCTAGTCCTGAACTCTGAGCCACAAATCCCATGGGTCCTTGGGACTCTCCTCCAGATCACAAGTCCCACACCCCATGGGGCCCCTGGCCTGGCCCTGAGTCCCACATGCTCAATGGACCCTCAAGCCCACTCACCTCCTGCCACTCAAGGACACCACTCCAGGCCAGGAGTTTGTTGGAGACGGACTGCTGTCCACCAAGGGCTGGGGCCCCTAGCTGGGCTGGGGAAGGGCCGCTCACTCCTCCTGGGGCCACCGTGCCTGCCTGCCAGAGGGGAGGAAGTAGGGAAATGAAGGTGGAGTCAGACCATCTCCTTCGAGGGGCCATTCTCCCAGAGGGATAGACCAGGCAAGAGCAGGACAAACATCCCTTTCTCTGTACATCCATCCCCAGAACAGCACTCAGCTGTCCCTGGGTCCAAAAAATGCTCTGACCCTGCAGGATTCAAGGACTCTCAAGGTCCATGAGGCCCTGAACTCTCAGGCCTGAAGATCCCAGGATCCCTTGGGTTCCTCAGAACAATTCTGACCCACCTGGAACCACAAGCCTCACAATTCTCTGTCCCCAGACCCAGTCATCTCAGAGCTGTCTGTAGCACACGTGTCAGTAACCCCTGAGGCCAGAACAAGACCCACGCCCCCTTGGGCGCTCAAGAAGGCAAATTACTCAT
This sequence comes from Galeopterus variegatus, assembly GCF_000696425.1. Classification (NCBI taxonomy): domain Eukaryota; kingdom Metazoa; phylum Chordata; class Mammalia; order Dermoptera; family Cynocephalidae; genus Galeopterus; species Galeopterus variegatus. Next base: position 76,849 of record NW_007732560.1, on the reverse strand, counting down.
CCTCTCATCAGCCCAGGACAGCCAAGAGGAAGGAGCAGGTGGGAGGCGAGCAGACACCTACCATGGATGGTGCCCCAGGCTGCGTAGGGGGTGCCAGGCCCGGACCAGGGGCCACTGTGGAAACCAGGCTGGGCTGGGAAACAGGAGGTGGCTTTGGGGCACCAGGAGGTCCCGAGGGTAGCTGGGGGGCTGGGGCCTGGCTGAAGGGGGGACCCACTCCTGGAGCAGCTTGCTGGAGAGGGTTGATGGGCGAGACTGCAAGAGAGACCAAGGGAAGAAGTAGGGAACAGGTGTGTGTAGAAAGGCCTGCCCGACCCCCAGCCACCCCGCATCCTCCCCTAGGACTCACAGCGTGGGCCCATCCCAGCCTTCTGGTTCTTGGCGGCCTCCACTGCATTCTGGGCAGCCACCTGAGCTGCGCTCAAGTTCCCGGGAACCTGGGGGTGAATGGGGTGTTGGTGAGGACCATATGCACCCAGTCCTCGTGTCCCACAGGGCCACACAGCCCATGGCCCATTAAGACATAGCCACCCCAGTTCCAATATCTCAGCAGCTCATGACTCCAGTCATCCCATGGGGACGTGATTCCATAGCCTCAAGAATCCTACCCTCCCAGTGACCCAAAGGGGAATCCCATCACCCCACAAGCCCCAACATCCAATGAGATCTCTCCCAAGGAACCATGGCTCCTCCAGGGACCCAGAAGCATGCCCCTTCCTGGCAACATCCATACCTGGTACTGCGGGGGGACGGGGGGCAGAGGCTGCTGGGGGGCTGCTGAGAGAGCAGCACCTGAAGGTGGAGCGGGAGGCAGTGGGACTGGCTGCTTTGGCTGGAGGGGGCCTGGGGCCGAGCCACCCCCGACTGAGAGTCAGGATGGATGACCAAGCACCCATGAGAAGGGGTTCAAAGTGGAGAGAGGGGAGGGAAACCCAAAATCCAAGTCAGAGGGAGCTGGGAAAATACCCCAAGCCCCCCATTCCCACTGACACCCAGGCCTCACCAGGCAGCACAAGCCCCCGCACCAGCACCATGTGCCTCGGGTCTTGGCTCACATCTGTTGGTGGCTGCAGTGGCTCCAGCAAGGCTGGCGGAGCTGCCTTCTCAAACAGAAGACGCAGGGCAGGCAGCTTCCGGGGAGACACGATGGAGAAGTGGATCCCCTGCTGCAGGAGAGGGAAGGACGGAGCCCCCTTCACAAGAATGTTGGGGCCTGGCCCCCAGGCTACTACACCTGCTGTGTGGCTGGACCGCCCAGGCCCTAAAATCACAATACCCATCAGGCTCTTGGGAAGGGGACCATGAAACCCAGGGAACTCTGCATTCTAGTTCTTTCAAGAGTAAGCAGAGCTGGCCATGGAGTCCGGAACTATTCTGTGACCCAGTAGTGCAGACTCCCAGCCCCTCCTCCCTCAAACCCAGGAGTCCAGGCTCCTAGTCCCCTTTGCTCTCAGACCCAGGAGTCCTCACCTCCCCAATCTTCTGCACAAGGCTCTCTGTTGTGTATCCAGAATATGTGGTGCTCTCAACAGCAGGCAACAGGTATGGGGGTGAGTTGCAGATAAGAAGACAGACTCGGTGTGTCTGGCCACTGCCAGGGACAAGAAAAGATATGGAGCAGGGACCAACAAGGGCCCTGAGAGGGGACCCAGACCCAGCACCAGAATAGGTACAAGTCTCCACCCGATATAAAATCGGGAGTCAGAAATAATGCCCCCATTTTACAAATGAAAACACTGAGCCATGAGAGATTCTGTGACTTGCTCTAAGTCACCAAGCAGGCAGGGGAGGCAGGAGGGAGACCCAGAGCTGGTGCTTTCTCCCAGTGAGGACACTGAGACCAGGCACTGGCCAGGCCTCACCCAAGGACACACTCCTGCTTCCCAGCTCAAGGGTGCTTGGGCACACAGAGCCCACCTCTTCTCCAGCATGAGAGGTGGGGTCATGTGATAGGCAAAATGTGTTACGAGCCTAACACAGGCCCACATGGAGGGGCACACTCACATCTGCTCTCGCATCTTCTTGAAATCATCGAACAGCTGCAGGGCTGTGCTGAGACCTTCTGCGATGAGGCTGCAGCTCTCGCCACCCCCGCCCATGAACCTGCAGGGAGCCAGGCAGTCAGCCCCTAGGTGCCCCTGTGGCACCCAGGACTGCCATCGTCCCAGCCCCCAGGCCACACTGAAGAGCCTGCTCTCTTACTGTCACCCACCTCGAACTGGACTACGCACCTCAAGACAACAGGGATACTGCTGAATCCCCTACTCTATCCCTGGTACTGGCACAGCACCAGGCCCAGAGAGCAAGGACAGGGAATATTTGTCATCTTAATGATGAAGCCTGGAAGGCCCTCAGAACAAGGCCGGGGAAATCAAGCCTGGGCCCCCATGCTGTGTCCCAATCCCGCTGTGACTGGCTCCCTGTCCATCTTCCCACTGTCCCTTCCCCTCTCTGGGCCATCTGCTCCATCTTTAAAACCAGCCCTGGCTTCACCTCAACTTCCAGCCAGGGACCAGGGCCTCCTCTGTCCTCCCAAAGTGTTATGGGTTGAAATGTGTCCCCCACAAAATGGGAGGTTGAGTTCCTAACCCCCAGTACCTCATAATGGGATCTTATTTGGAAACAGGACCTTTACACAGGTAATTATGTTAAACTAATGTCATTAGGGGACCCTAATCCAAGATGACTGGGGTATCTTTTTTTTTTTTTTTGACTGTTGTCTCTCTTTTTTTTTTTAAAAGATGACCGGTAAGGGGATCTTAACCCTTGACTTGGTGTTGTCAGCACCACGCTCACCCCGTGAGCTAACCAGCCATCCCTATATGGGATCCGAACCTGTGGCCTTGGTGTTATCAGCACCACACTCTCCCGAGTGAGCCACGGGCCGGCCCTGGACTGGTGTCTATCTAAGGAGAAATTTGGACACAAAGACTGACACACATAGAGGGAAGACAACCTGAAGACTGGGGTGATGCTGCCACAAGCCTAGGAACATCTGGGGCCACCAGAGCTAGAAGAGGCACAGAAGGACCCTTCCCCTACAGGTTTCAGAGTGAGCATGGCCCTGCCACCTTGATTTTGGACTTTTAGCCTCCAGAACTCTAAGACAATCAATTTCTGTTCTTCTAATCCAGTTTCTAGTACTTTGCTATGGCAGCCCTAGGAAACTCACACACAGACACTCAAGTTTCTTCTCCTGATCTACAGGTGAGCCACCAGTGTGGGGTGTGGCCCAGGGAAGGCCTCTACTTGAGTGCAGCTATTGCTGCCATGATTCTTCAGGCCCTGTGGTCGTGAGGCTGACCTCTGCCGCAGAGGACAGGTGTGGAGACCAGGTATGCCTCTGGGAGCACCAAGGGCCCTGCCCCCCTGAACTATGGTTTCTGCATCCGTGTCTGCGCCTATGTCCCCATAGGCAAGTCTGTGTGCTCTCTCACTCCAGCCTTGCTCACCACAGTCTGGCACATGGGAAGCCTCAGGAAACATGTTAAATAAACAAATGACTGCAAAGTCAACCATATCCATCAAGGCTGGAACAAACCAAAGCCCTCAGCAGGGCATCTGGGGCCCTCCATACCTCTCCCCCGGAACATCTTATGTGTCCCTGGCTTCTGTGGACCTGCTACACCTCTGGATCTCTGCATGTGCTGTGCCCCCCACCTCCCCAGACCACATCTCCATGCTGGCTCACGTAGAAACCTGATTTATTCATCCTGTGGCACCCAGACCAGCATGCCCTCCTCCAGGAAGCTTTCCCCACCTGCCACCTGATGTTAGAGCCTGCCATCGATCACATCACAGGTTACCTGATACTGCAGCTGTCAAGCTTCCCTCCACAGCCCACCTTCCCCTATAGCCTGTGCACACTGCGGGGAGGAAGGCCAAGTCATCTAAGCTGCTCTCATCTCTCATCATCTGACAACATGCCCTAAATCACACAGGCCTTGGGAACTGCCTGCTGAATCCATGAGCATACCAGCAGCCTGGCAGAGCGCCAATGCAGCTGAGCCACCCTTCCCCCGTCATGCTCTACCCAAGTTCTTGCACCGATTTCTTTCCAGTTCCACTAGTCCTGGCTCGTGACTCTCAGGGCACTCAGGCCATGGCTCTGTTCCTTACTCATCACCCACTCCCCAACCCTCCTCTTCCTCACCATCAAGACCGTTTTGCACAAGAACTTTGAAACTAGAGTTGGGAAGGACCCCACTAACAGAACGAACCCTGGATACAGCCTGCCACCCAGCTATTTGTGATGGAAGAAATCAAAGCACTATTTTCCTGGGCCTCTCTGAGACTCGAGCCAAAAGTGCCCTGGCTGAAGCTGAGGGGAATGGGGACTGCTTCATGTAAATGGGGTTTCCTTTCGGAGTGATGAAAATGTTCTGGAATGAGTCAGAGGTGACGATTACACGACATTGTAAATGTATTAAATGCTGCTGACCTGTTCACTTTCAAGGCTGACCAGTTAGCTCAGGTGGTTAGAGTGAAGCCTAATAACACCAAGGTCACGGGTTCACCAGTTTGGATCTCCATACCGGCCAACCATCAAAAAAAAAAAAAAAAATTTCATATGATGTAAATTTCACTTCGATTAAAAAAAAGGAACTTATGAGTGACAGAGTGACCACTTTAAGATCCTAAAACTTGGGCCGGCCCGTGGCTCACTCGGGAGAGTGCGGTGCTGATAACACCAAGGCCCCGGGTTCGGATCCCACATAGGGATGGCCGGTTCGCTCACTGGCTGAGCGTGGTGCTGACAACACCAAGTCAAGGGTTAAGATCCCCTTACCGGTCATCTTTTAAAAAAAAAAAAATTTCATATGATGTAAATTTCACTTCGATTAAAAAAAAGAAACTTATGAGTGACAGAGTGACCACTTTAAGATCCTAAAACTTGGGCCGGCCTGTGGCTCACTCGGGAGAGTGCGGTGCTGATAACACCAAGGCCACGGGTTTGGATCCCATATAGGGATGGCTGGTTAGCTCACTGGGTGAGCGTGGTACTGACAACACCAAGTCAAGGGTTAAGATCCCTTTAACCGGTCATCTTTAAAAAAAAAAAAAAAAAAAAGATCCTAAAACTTGCTTTTTCTTTTTCCTTTTTGTTTTTTTTGGCAGCTGGCCAGTACTGAGATCTGAAACCTTGGTGTTATAACACTGTGCTCTAACCAACTGAGCTAACCTACTAGCCACCTGCTTTCTGAGTACAAGTCACCTGTTACCAGCTCAAAGAGAGACACATAACAAATATTTTGTCAAAGAATTAAGAAAAACTTGGGCTGGCCCCGTGGCGCACTCAGGAGAGTGCGGGGCTGGGAGCGCAGTGACACTCCCGCCACGGGTTCGGATCCTATATAGGACTGGCCGGTGCGCTCACTGGCTGTGCGCGGTGCGGGCGACGCCACACCAAGGGTTGTGATCCCCTTACCGGTCACGAAAAAAAAAAAAGAATTAAGAAAAACTTGAAAATGGGAAATAGTAATAAAATACAGCCAGTTACAAGATATAGTTTAAATATCAAGTTTATGATAAACCTTAATTCCAAATAAATCCCTTGATGTGGTAAACACAAAATAAAAACAAAAGCTCCCTACGTAATAGAGGTGGATTCTTTTTTTTTTTATTTTTATTTTTTTAATTTATTTATTTTTTTGTCTTTTTCCGTGTCGGGCAACGGATCGCAACCCTCAGTGTCACGCCCGTACCGGACCGGGACCGGCAACGGGATGTATGTGGGATCTGAACCCTCGGCAGGAGCGCTGCCGCACTTCCCAAGTGGCGCACTATAGCAGTGTGCCACCAGGCCAGCCCCTAATAGAGGTGGATTCTAACCCTTAGTGCTTCTGTGTCTTCGAACTTACTCGCATTTGTCCTACCCCAATATCATACCCGTAAGTCTTCATTGGCCACCTTCATGGACAACTAGGTGCCTGGAGGCCCTACCAGGTATGGGTCAAAATGAATGAACGTTAACAGCAGCCAGCCTTGACCAAGGACTTCCTGCATGCTAGCCCATCACTCCATGCAGACTCCAGCTCCACAAGGGCCAGGACTTTGCCTGTCCAATGACAACTCCTTGGTACCTAGCAGTTTGCTCCACAAATGTTTGTTGAATGAATGAACAAATGATTTGTCATAGTGCTGTAGGGAAGATACTTGCTTCTATTTTCCTTCTACCTTTATTCTTTCTTTTTTTCTTTTTTTTAAAGATGATCGGTAAGGGAATCTTAATCCTTGACTTGGTGTTGTCAGCTCCACGCTCTCCAAAGTGAGCTAACCGGCCATCCCTATATAGGGATCCAAACCTGTGGCCTTGAGTGTTATCAGCACCGCACTCTCCCAAGTGAGCCACGGGCCGGCCCTACCTCTATTCTTTCTGATTCTAGATCACTACCTGTAGAAGACCGAGAAAAGAACCCACCCCCTTTTAAGAAAGGAAATGTAACATCAGAAGCAAGTCTTTCTAAAGCAAGGATATCCAAAAACCACACTGCATGTCTTGTACCTTAAGTAACTGACATCCCAGAAGAAGATAAGATTTCTCCAAATATGAACAAAACTTGCTGACTTTCTTGTGATCCCTGTTACAAACCCATCTGGAAAGGCACAGATACCAAATTCAGATGTATACACAGGACTTGATAAAAACAATGACTACTGAGAACATTAAATAATGGCTTAAAATGTTTATCAGCTGATTGGGATGATTACACAGTGAGTACTCAAAGCATTTTTATTTGGTTCAAGGTACAGTGCATCCTGAATTAAGGGCTAGGGGGTGGATACGTGAATTAAAGTGTTCACAAAGGATTTCCATCTTATCTTCCTAGTGCCCTAGAAATTTTCTTTTTTTTTTTTTCCTTTTTGTCTTTTTTACTGACCGGTACGGGATCGCAATGCTCTGTGTCGCACCCGTACCAGGGACCGGCAATGGGATCGCAACCCTTGGTGTTGCGCCCGCACCGCGCTCAGCCAGTGAGCGGGAACCAGTCTCCACATGGGATCCGAACCCTCGGCCGGAGCGCCGCCGCACTCCCAAGCAGCGCACTCTCCAGTGTGCCACCGGGCCGGCCCTAGAAATTTTCTAATGAAGGAGTTTGACTGCTTTTCCTGACATTTAAACACCCACCAGAAGGTTTGGTTTCTTGCTGATTATCTTCCCTGTTGCTTTCACTAGTTCATTTATTCTGCCAAGGTCTTCTAAGGCCTCTTGGGTGCCAGACTCCAGGTGGAAGCAAATGGCAGGAGAAATACTCAGGGACCTGGACAGTCACAGTCCACAGGAGTGGGCACAGGGCAACCCAACTGCTCCCAAGAATCAGGAAAGGTTTGCCAGAGGGGAAGACATGTAAGCTGGGGTCTTAAAGCTTATGTGAGAGGTATAAAGGACATTCTGGGCATTCATTCATTTACTCACTCATTCAACAAAGCTTTCCTTAGGCCTCCTTTGTACCAGGCCCCGTGCTGGGTGCTAGGAACTTAAGGGATGTCAGACTGGGACTCAAGGAGGTCCCATTTAACATTACTGAAGTCTTAACCAATAATCTATCCCAGTGGTTCTCAACCAGGGTGGATTTTGTCCCCCAGGGGACATTAGATAATGCCTGGAGACATTTTTGATTGTCACAATTTTGCAGTGGAGGAGGGAGGATTCAACTAGAATCTACTGGGTAGAAGTTAGGGATGCTGTTCAACACCCTAAGATACCCAGGACAGTCCCCACAACAAAGAATTACTGAATAAAAAAAAAAAAGAATTATTGAGTCCAATGTGTCAATAGTGCAAAAGATGAGAAACCCTGCTCTCTATTAACGATTAATTCTAACTTACATGTCACCTTTCCATTGTATGCTCTGCACCCAGCTCATGTACAAACAGCCTGGAAAGAAGCAGGCACTCGACAAACATTTGCTGCATGAATGCATAAAAATAACAGCAGCTAGAAATCAGTGCTGTTTAATGAACCCTGACCGTAGCCCAGATGCTGAGCTAAACACGCTACAAAGATTAGCTCCTGTGATCCTTCCAAAAACACTGAGATCTGGGCCGAGCCCGTGGCGCACTCGGGAGGGTGTGGCGCGGTAGCGCTCCCACCGTGGGTTCGGATCCTATATAGGGATGACCGGTGCGCTCACTGGCTGAGCGCGGTGCGGCCGGTCTCAAAAAAAAAAGGACAAAAAAAAAAACCACTGAGATCTGCACTACCATTACCCATTTGCAAACCAGGAAACTGAGGCACAAAATAACAGCAAACACTTACAGAGCACTTAATACTTGCCAGGAACTATTTTAAATGGCCATCAACTCATTTAATTTTCAAGACATCCCTATGTGGTCTTAATAGACAACCTCCCTTTCCCCGTCTCCTGGTATTCACACTCTTGTGTAGTCCCCTCCCAGACTGAATAAGACAGACTAATATACTAAACAGAATGTGGCAGAAGTGATGGTGTGTGACTTCTAAGACTTGCTCATAAAAAGCCTGGTGGCTTCCTGTTTGCTCTTTATTGGATTGCTCACTCTGAGGAAAGCCAGTTGCCATGTTAGAACAGTCAAGCAGCCCTGTGGAGAGGCCTTGTGGCTAACAGCCAGCAAGAATCTGAGGCCTCCAGCCAACAGCGGAGCAAACCGCCTTAGAAGTGGATCCTTCAACCCCAGTCAGATCCTTGGATGACTGCAGCCCAAGCCGACATCCTCACTGCAACCTCATGAGAAACCCTGAGCCAAACCATCCAGCTAAGCCACTCCTGAATTCCTGACTCACAGAAACTGCATAAGAAAATTAATGTTGGTAGTTCTATTTATTTTTTCTTTTTTCAAACGTTGGTAGTTTTAAACCATTCAGTTTGGATGTAATCTATTATAAAGTAATGGATAAGTAATACCAAAAACTAACTAACACAAATACTATTAACCTCCCCACTTCAGAGATGAACTATATTAGGCACTCTGGGTCTGAGAGTTCTGTTGTGGAATAGCTGTGATTGACCCCAGGCTGCTTGACTCTAGAGTCTGCAATGTAATCTAAATCCGATCCAAATCACAGAGGAATCTGTCCTGGCATACCTCTGATCCCCTCTGTATTCAGGCTTCAATGTATCCATCTGATAAAGGACGACTGGAGTAGACAGGGAATGAGGGGTCAAAAAAGGTGAGAATCACATATGGAGGACGAGATGGCTCTTGGAGCCCAACCAAACCTCCCTGAATGGGAACATTTTTCTGCTTCTAAAATGGAAGGGAAGGGCAGGCCCATAGCTCACTTGGGAGAGTGTAGTGCTGACAACACCAAATCAAGGCTTAAGATCCCCTTACCACTCATCTTTCAAAATAAATAAATAAATTAAATTAAATTAAGTTAAATGGAAGGCAATATTGCTAAGCACACAGAACCCACTAGAGAAACGACTTATGGACAAAAACAAAATCACCCTCACAGTCCTTTCAGCCATCCAATGTGAGGAAATGGTTCCTGCAGCTCAAACCCATTCACGGTCCGCACAGGGTCCCCCAACCCACTCCAAGTGGGGGGAAAAGCTCACTTAATGCCATCGAGCCAGGTGACAAACTCATAGGCGCTGCTGGTGGGAGCGTGGCATTGTACGTAGGACTCGGGAGCGCAGTCTACCGTGTTGAACACCACAAGGCTGTACTGGGTGCCCCCATACTGCGGGGGAGGAGAGGACAAAGGAACTTTTAATCTGGGACTACAGCTTCCTTTTACCTCAAAGAAGAAACTGGGATTCCCAGCTTCCTGTTCCTCCAGACTCACGATTCCTCGGCCCCCTCTTCCCTCCGACCTAGGAATCCAGGCCCCCAGCGCCCTCGCCTCTCAGACTCAGGAGTCTGGACTCCCAGCTCCCTCCTCCCTCGTTACAGTAAAGCCCTAACACACAAAGACTGCGTAACCAAGTTGAAAATGAACGATAAACTGGAAAAATCTTTGTAACAAATGTGTTGACAGAAATTTACTGCACAAATAAATCTTACTCATCAATAATTTAGAAAAATGGAAATTATTTGGGGAGCAACCTGAGTAGGCTTCCCCCTTCCCCCGCCACACAAAATTTTAAAGGCCGAAAAACATCTGAAAACTAATTATCTTCACCAGTTAAAAAGTGCTAACAGAGGGCCGGCCCGTGGCTCACTCGGTAGAGTGCGGTGCTGATAACACCAAGGCCACGG
>NW_007732560.1:63473-66175 GCF_000696425.1 Galeopterus variegatus | reverse complement strand
GAGGCCGGGCCCCCAGCCCCTCCTCCCTCGGACCCAGGAGTCCCGACCCCCAGCCCCCTCCTCCCTCAGACCCAGGAGTCCGGGCCCCAAACACCCGCTCCCTCAGGCTCAAGAGACCCCAAACTCACATCTCCCCCGAAGTCCGTCTCAGCAGGCGGACCTCCATTAAAATACCTGTGAGGGTCGGAGGTGAAATGTCGGGGAATCAAACAAAAGGCCGTGGATAACTAAAATCAAAGGGCGGGGTCGAGTTGCGGAAACCTCACTCACTCGATGGCCGGGAGAAGGTAGTGCTTGCGGAGCCCCTCGAAGTAGGGTCCCAGGTTGGCCGTACCCTCAATCACAAACACCACATCGGCCACTAGGCCCCCGGCGCGGGCCGGGCCGTCCGACCCGGGGACCATTCCCCTCGCGACAGCAGCCACCGCCGCCCCAGCCACAGCAGGATGAGCGGAAGTCCGCCCGCGCTGCGCGCGCACCCGCACCGGACGACGTCGTGCCGCTGCCTACTCGCAGGCGGCCATGTTTGTGTGGGGTACCCAGGGAGGTTTGTTCTAGCTTCATCCTCATTCACTCCCACCGCGTGGAAGGTTCGGGAAGAGCAAAATGAGCCCCTTCAAAGGCCTGACGGAGAAGACTGAATTATTGTCAGGACTGTCCAGAGCGAAATAAATTGAAAGCGGCACAGTCGGCCGCCATCTTTGAGCGGGGCGCCTGTTTCCGACTCTCGTCTCAGAGGGAGGGTCGGGAGACCTGGTTGCTGTGCAACGAATACGCTGCCCTTGTTTTCTAACAGAGAGATTAAGTTTCTGGTTGTGTTCTTCCTGTGATGGGGGAGGGACGTGTGACGGTCCAATCACATCGTCCGAAACGAGGTTTCCAGGCAACGCTTTAAGGTTGCAGTCAACTTGGGTGTGCCTCTGTTTCCCCACCCCGACCCCCGCCCCCAAAGAAGCCGACCTGCGACCCAAGTGGAGGTTGCTAGGCAACACTTGATAGTTGTTTTCTGCGGGAGAAGCCAAAAACTGGCCTACAACTTAAATACATTCTTGGTGGATTAAAAATGTAAATATGACAGGAAACCTTAAAACTACCTGAAGGAAAAAGAAATACTTGGTATAACCGTGGGTGCTGGAATAGAGTATCAGCGTTACAGTAAAGCCCTAACACACAAAGACTGCGTAACCAAGTTGAAAATGAACGATAAACTGGGAAAATCTTTGTAACAAATGTGTTGACAGAAATTTACTGCACAAATAAATCTTACTCATCAATAATTTAGAAAAATGGAAATTATTTGGGGAGCAACGTGAGTAGGCTTCCCCCTTCCCCCGCCACACAAAATTTTAAAGGCCGAAAAACATCTGAAAACTAATTATCTTCACCAGTTAAAAAGTGCTAACAGAGGGCCGGCCCGTGGCTCACTCGGTAGAGTGCGGTGCTGATAACACCAAGGCCACGGGTTCGGATCCCATATAGGGATGGCCGGTTCGCTCACTGGCTGAGCGTGGTGCTGACAACACCAAGTCAAGGGTTAAGATCCCCTTACCGGTCATCTTTTAAGAAAAAAAAAAAAAAAAAGTGCTAACAGAAAGCCCAATTATGATATAGCATTTTACCTTTGTTATGTTAATTACTTTTGGAAAGAATATCAATAAGGGTGGGAAAGATTGGGTGAAATTACCAGGGCTAACTTCTAGTGGGATATTGTCCAGTGGCAGTATGGGTCAGGACAACTGGCCCCATAACAGTCTGGCAATATATTTTAAGGCAAAAGGGTTCATTCCCTTTGAATACAGCAGTATCACCATTTTGTCACATTTACTTCATCCATCCCTTTTCTCCTTCCTTTTCTTTGCTGAAGCATTTTAAAGCCAACCCCTAAAGTCATATCATTTTTTTTTTTTTTTTAAAAAGATGACCGGTAAGGGGATCTTAACCCTTGACTTGGTGTTGTCAGCACCACGCTCAGCCAGTGAACGAACCGGCCATCCCTATATGGGATCCGAACCCGTGGCCTTGGTGTTATCAGCACCGCACTCTCCCGAGTGAGCCACGGGCCGGCCCTAAAGTCATATCATTTTATCTCTACATGATTGGCAGGCATCTTTTAAAATTTATGGACATTTTCTTACATAACTGACATGCCGTTATCACTCCTAACAAAATCAACGTATTTCTAACATGGACTGGCTGGTTAGCTCCATTGGTTACAGTACTGTGTATAACATGAAGGTTAAGCGTTCGGATCCCTGTACTGGCCAGCTGCCAAAAACAACGAAATAAAAGACAGGACAACAAGAAATGTAAAAGATGGTAGAAATAAAGACAAACATAACAGTAGTCAGAATAAATTTAAATGAACTAAAGAAAAACTGTATGAACCAACAGGGAGAAATTGATATTTTACTTTTTAAAAAAATTATTTTATGCATCTGTTTCTTCCCCTAGAACTTTGCTAACATATGTCAATACAGGATTGGGCAAATCAATTTGTTACATCCAGAAAATAGATTATAAAAAGACATTAAAAAGATGAAGTAGATGTATACATATACACACATATATTTTGTGTGTGTGTGTGTGTGGCGGCTGGCCGGTATAGAAACCGACCCTTGGGCCGGCCCGTGGCTCACTCAGGAGAGTGCGGTGCTGATAACACCAAGGCCCCGGGTTCGGATCCCATATAGGGATGGCCGGTT
>NW_007732560.1:46741-62755 GCF_000696425.1 Galeopterus variegatus | reverse complement strand
AAAAAAAAAAAAAAAAAAAAAAAAAAAAGATCCCCTTACCGGTCATCTTTAAAAAAAAAAAAAAACCGACCCTCGAGGGCCGGCCCGTGGCTCACTCGGGACAGTGCGGTGCTGATAACACCGAGGCCACGGGTTCGGATCCCATGTAGGGATGGCAGGTTAGCTCACTTGGGAAGAGCGTGGTGCTGACAACACCAAGTCAAGGATTAAGATCCCCTTACCGGTCATCTTTGAAAAAAGAAAGAAATCGAACCTTGAAACTTGCGGCCCTAGATTAGTACTTTTTAGTGAGAAAAAGAATGTATGAAAACGTTATTACAATGATCATATTTGTGAAAGCATGTATGAATATTGTGTAAAACTGTCTTATTTTAGGGAAAGAATTTGGGAAGTATTATTTTCACATTTTACATAATACGCTGTCATGTATAAATTCATTACAAAAATAATGTTATCTTTATGACTCTGGATTTTTCTTTTTCTAATAAAAACCACCGCCTTATCTGGTGGTTACTAAGCAACGCTTGCCGGATCAAACCACCCTTTAAGATAACGGGGAGATGGTATTTTTCTCGATTTCTCCTTACGGATGGCCGGTGTTGGACTTGGACGTGCGGCCATGTCTGGGCAGGGCACAGCTGTTTACAGCTTAGCACAGAAATTTGACTAAACGGTGGTTGCTAAGCAACGCGACAACGTCGTCATCTTTCATCGGGCCAGTTACTTTTTCAATTTATAATACAAATCATTGTATCCTACATGATGGCTGCTAGGCAATGCCTTGGTGCCGTCACCATCTCCAAGCTGACCTCTTCATTCTCCTCCTTAAGTAAATAGAGTTAAACCGCTTAGGGCAGAAACTACAAAGCTTTGCTAGTGCAATTAGCCGCCATCTTCGTTAGGGATAATGCGACTTCCGGCCGGGGCGGAAGTAAACCTAAGGGGGTTGCGGGGAGGTGCCGGGATAGGGATCGAGCTGCTGTTAGAGTCGGATGGAGCCGGCGGGAATTGAGTCTTCTTCCAGGGAGCTCCGCATCCCGCCCTCTGGCGGCTCTGGACAGCAGGCCGACTTAGTGTGATTGCCGGCATGCTCCAAGACCGGCACTGACCGTTCCCACGTGCGGGTGTTCCCGATGGGGGACGAGAGGTCGGGGAGCGCCGTGCATCTGCTGTGCCTCGCGGCCTCCAGCGGGGTGCCCCTGTTCTGCAGGAGCAGCCGCGGCGGCAACCCCGCCCGTCCGCAGGTGGGGCCCTGGACGCCTGGATCTAAGTGGAAGAGGGTTAGGCGCTTGGACTTCGGGTCTTCCAGGGAGTAGGGGTTGGGAGGTTTTTTATTTTTTTATTTTTTATTTTTTTTAAAGCTGACCGGTAAGGGGATCTTAACCCCCGTGGCCTTGGTGTTGTCAGTACCACGCTCAGCCAGTGAGTGAACCGGCCATCCCTATGTGGGATCCGAACCTGTGCCCTTGGTGTTATCAGCACCGCACTCTCCCGAGTGAGCCACGGGCCGGCCCAAGGGAGGTTTCAGTTTTGAATGTAGAGGATCGAGGGAGCAGTGGGCTAAGCCTGGTTTCCCCAAAGAGGAGCTGCCTTAGGGTATGGGAAGAGAAGGGGGCTGGGAGCTTGGACACGTGTGTCCCAAGTAGGACGGGTTCGGGACTCCTGTCTAATGTCCCTAACGCCTCCTCAGCTCCCGTTTTCTGTCATCGGCTCCCTCAATGGAGTCCACATGTTCGGGCAGAATCTGGAAGCGCAGCTGAGTTCTGCAAGGACCGAGGACACGATCGTGGTGTGGAAAAGCTTCCATGACAGGTCCCCAGGCGGGAGTTTGGGGCAGGGACAGGGCCTGGTTGATAGCTCCTGTTGAAGAGGACCCCAGAGGCGTTCCATCTCTCTAAGGCCAGCTGTTTATTTGGCTGTGGGATCTTTGACAAGCCCGTTACCCTCTCTGATTCCTGGTTTTCTCTGTAAGAGAGGCAGGTTGGGCTGAGGGAGGACATATCTAACATTCTATGATCAACTGGCAGGCTCTACTGTACCCACTGCCCTGTTTCTCAGACCTGGACTCATTCTTCCTTCTCACCTTACGTTTGCACAGCATCACTCTCATTGTTCTGTCACCTGAGGAGGGCACCTCGGAGCTGAGGCTGGAGAGACTACTCCAGATGGTGTTTGGGGCCATGGTGAGTCGCCTCAGCCCTTTTCTCCCAAACCCAGGAATCTTGAGCTGTTAGCATCCCTCTCTCTCAGACCCAGGAGTCCAGGTCCCCAGCCCCTCCTCCCTCATACCCAAGAACCCAGGTCCCAGTCCCTTCTTCCCTAAGACCCAGGAGTTTGTGTTCCATGCCCTTCTCTCTTAGAACCAGTTGTCCAGGGCCCCTACTCTCCTATGTGGTTCTTCTAGGTTCTTCTTGTGGGACTTGAAGAACTGACCAATATCCGCAATGTAGAGAGACTGAAGAAGGAGTTGAGGGTGAGGCTGCAGGACATGAGGATGGGGAGTTAAGGTATCTGGGCACTGTCATTTGGGAGCTACCGTTCCCAGCAGCCCCTGGGGCAGCCTAATCCCCTGGGTTCCTGGGGCAACTTGGTTGTTTGACCCTGGAGCTAGGCCTGGCCTTGCCAGTTTTCCAAGGGGGAGGCAGCAGATCTGGGGCCCACATGGGTCCTAGGCTCCTCCCTTCTCTCTTTGCTAGGCCAGTTACCGCCTCATCGACAGCTTCCTAGGGGACTCGGAGCTCATTGGGGACCTTACCCAGTGTGTGGACTGTGTGATTCCTCCAGAGGGGTCCCTCCTGCAGGTATTGGGGATGCTATGGAAACTCTTAAATCTGTCCCTATGGTCCTGACTCAGTCCTCATCTTCCTTCCCCTGGACCATTGTCCCCGCCTCCTATCCTTTCATCATCTAGTCTGACCCTGACTTGGCCCCAGCAGAATATTTCTACACCCAGAGCTGCCCCTGCCCTCCTCTCCCCATAGCCCTCCCATGGCTTCCATCTCCCTCAGAGCAAGGTCCCAGCCCCGCATCCTGGTGTTTGAGGGCCTGTGGAATCTGGCACCTGCCAACTTGTTGCTAAATCCACAATCCATCTTTGCCCAGCTGCCTCACCGATCCTGCAAATCCCAACAGCTTCCCAGCTTCCCAAGCTTGGTACATGTTCTTCCTTATCCCTGGTGAATCTCTATCTATCCTTCCTTAATTTTTTTTTGTTTTTTTGGACGGCTGGCAGGTACAGGGATCTGAATCCTTGACCTTGGTGGTATAAGGCCAGTCTCTAACCAACTGAGCTAACTAGTCAACCCTTCCTTAAATATCGCTCTTGTGGATCTACTGGTGTGGTCCCATCCCAGCCGTGTGACTCTTGGCAGGTACTTTGCCTTCTCTGAGCTTCAGTTCAGTAGGTCGTTGATTGTGCCTACCTGGCACATAATAAATAGGATTCTGTAAACCGTAAGCTGCTGCTGTTAAAATTAGTTTCAGGGCTGGCTGGGTTAGCTCAGTTGGTTAGAGCGCAGTGTTACAACACCAGGGTAAAGGGCTCGGACACCCATACTGGCCAGCTGCCAAAAAAACCCCCAAAATTAGCTTCAGTATACACAGATCAGTTTAATCAAATTTCACAATGTGAGTTGGGGATTGTGGCTGCATGTGAAGGTGAAGGAACTCAGCCTCCGAGACGATGACACACAAGAGCATGGCCACTTAGCAAGCTCTGGACTGTCCGTCGGTCTCTTCCCACTCCTTGACCACCTGGGAAGTCACTGCACTCCCTGCTCCTGTGTCCTGACTCCTAGTCGCCTGCCTCTCGTACCCAGGAAGCCCTCTCCGGGTTCGCTGAGGCCGCGGGCACGGCCTTCGTCAGTCTCGTGGTGTCGGGCCGGGTAGTGGCAGCAACAGAGGGCTGGTGGCGGCTGGGGACGCCCGAGGCCGTGCTGCTTCCCTGGCTGGTAGGGTCCCTGCCGCCGCAGGCCGCTCGCGACTACCCTGTGTACCTGCCTCACGGGAGTCCCACGGTGAGTGGGTGGGGCCGGCGGGGTTGGGGTAGAGGAAGGTGAGGTCTTGGACAAATGCGAGAGGGGTGGGACAGAGGTCGAGTCGCAAGGAGGCGAGACTTGGGATAGGAAGGGGCAGCACTGTCCACCCTGTGTCCTTCAGGTCCCGCACCGACTTTTGACCTTGACGCTGCTGCCAAGCCTGGAGCTGTGTCTGCTGTGCGGGCCACGCCCAGCCCTCCGCCAGCTGGACCCACAGGTGAATCCAGCCCTGTCTCACTTTCCCACTTATCACACCCTCTACCTACGAGCCCCTCCTCTCACCCCTGCCCCGCCCATTGCAAACTGCGCTCCAATCACCTTCTCCCCAGCTCGGCTTTGCCTCCACTCCTCCCGTATCCTCCTGGGCCTCCCCTTCCACGGCCCCTTCCGCCCCCCAGCCCCTCCTCTCACCCCTGCCCCGCCCATTGCAAACTGCGCTCCAATCACCTTCTCCCCAGCTCGGCTTCGCCTCCACTCCTCCCGTATCCTCCTGGGCCTCCCCTTCCACTGCCCCTTCCGCCCCCGCCCTCCTTTCTTCTTGTAGGCCGCGTCTTCTGCCTCTGGTACCTCCCTGACCTCACCTGCTGGCCACGCCCTTATCTCTGGCCCCGCCTACCATTACCGCGCTCCCACAGCTTCTGGAGCGTTGGTGGCAGCCACTGCTGGGCCCGCTACGGACCTGCTTGCCGCTTGGACCCCGAGCGCTGCCCGATGGCTTCCCCCTGCACACGGACATCCTTGGGTAGGGCTCAGATGGGGTAGTGGGTTGGGGGGGGTCCTCATCTCCTCTTCCCTGGCCATGACACCCCCTTTCCCACAGGCTGTTGCTACTCCACCTGGAACTGAAACGTTGCCTCTTTACCGTGGAGCCCTTTGGGGATAAAGGTGACTGAGGACAAGGGTGGGGCGGAGGGGCGTGAACTGGGGAGGGGGGCGGACCAGGGAGGTGCTCTCCATCACTGTCTCTTCTCTCCCTCCAGAACCTTCTCCTGAACAGCGCCGGCGCCTCCTCCGTAATTTCTACACTCTGGTCACCACCACGCACTTCCCACCAGGTCAGCAGCAGGCACCGTACCCCACTGCATAGGCAGGGACACTTGAGTCCTAGGTCCCAGAAGGTGGGAGTAAGAGGTAGGGTAGGAGAAACTGGAAGGAGAACCCAGCACGCATTGGGCATGGTTTTAATTGAGAACTGAGCTTTGACACAGAAGGGAGGGGAGGGGAAGTCCCTTCCTGGTTTCAGAACCTCCTGGGTAACCCTAATACAGTCATGTGTCACCTAACAATGTGGATACATTCTGAGAAATGTGTCATTAGGCACTTTTGTTGTGTGAATGTCACAGAGTCTACTTTCACAAACCTAGATGGTATAGCTTGCTACCTAGGCTGTATGGCATAGCCTACGGCTCCTGGGCTACAAACCTGAACAGCACGTTACTGTATGAAAACTGTAGGCAACCACAACACAAACTGTTAAGTATTTGTGTATCTAAACATAGAGGAGGTACAGCAAAAATACAGTATTATAATCTTATAGGACTCCCGTCATATATGTGGTACATCGTTGACCAAAACGTTGTTATGTGGTGCATGACTGTAGTTAGAAGCATTTAACACTAAGACCTCTTCTGTTCTTGCCAGTGCTTTGATATGTAACCACTCACTTCATCCTCATAGGTGAGGATTATCCTCTTATGTCATTATTCTCTTATTGCAGATGAAGAAACAGGCTCAGCTAATAAGCAACAGAGCCACAATTCTAACACAGGAGGTCTGGCCCGCATATCTACACACTCCACTCTGCACTACTGCTGAAAGCACAGGCTTTGCTGATAGTCTGGGGGGTGGGGGTGGGAAAGGATTCCACAGATTCCAGGTTAGGAAGGAAAGTTATAAGGCCGCAGAGGGATAAAGGGACCTAGGTTGGCGCTACAACCCCAGTGAAGACCCTGCTGAATGTAACACAGTGGTAAAGAGCTCCTACTCTGAGGGCCACACCCCTTCCTAGCTGGCCACTCCACATCTCCTGTGCAGTGGGGTGGGGTCCTCAGGAGGGCTACTGGAGCTTGTGTGTCACAGCTGAGTGTCGGGCACACAGTAAGTATCACCTGCACGTTTGTGATTTGTGTTGCCTGGGGCTGCACACACTATTCCCTAGGGAAACAGGGACCAAGGCTGGATGGGAAGAGGGTGAGCTGAATGAGTCTGTGGCCTTCTTAAGGTTACTGACATCTGGCTGGAGCCCTGGAAGCCCTCACCTGGGAAGCTCCCAAAGCCTGTTCTAAGAAATCCCATGGATTCAGAACTTAGGCCCAGGATGGGGTGTGGCTTCTGAAGGTTAGCATCCTACTCATTCAGCCCCATGGGTCACCTCAGTCCTGCCTGTCCTTTCCTCAGAGCCAGGGCTACCAGAGAAGGCAGAGGATGCGGTCCACCAAGCCCAGCTGCCTAGGGCCTGCTACCTGGTGTTGAGGCATGGGGAGCCAAGAAGGGGATTGCGGCTCATGGTTCTGCAGCTGGGGCCTCGGCAGCTGCTACTGCTGTTGGCTCCTCAGAGTCCCACGCATGGACTTCGAAGCCTGGCCACACACACTCTGCATGCCCTCACCCCACTTCTTTGACCACCTGGGAGTGGGCAATGGAGACAGACATGGGGCTATTAGTGTCTCTCTGTTTATTCACTCACAATAATACACAGCCCCTGGATGGAGAGGGAGTAGGAGGGGCTACGACGGGATGGGGTGGGAGGGGAGGAGGCACCCATTTCCCTGGCCCCTTTCCCCTCTGTGCTTGGGGGGGGGGAAGGGAGGGAAGGGACTCCCCTTTGCCCCCCAGAATGTAAACAGCAGCAGACTGAACAAAAATAAAAATACAAAAGGCCAGAGGAAGGTCTCAGGGATCTCCCCACCCCTGGGGTCTTCCCTGTCACCAGAAGAGGTCCCTCAATGCTTCATCTACCAAAGCTGCCTCAGTCCTAGGGGCTACCCAGCGCCGATCATATCCCCAGGGGTAGAGTCCAGGGCTCAGAACTGCTGGGCCAGCAGCTCACACAGGTGATGGGAGACGGTCTCCTTGCTGGTGCGCAGGGTCAGCCGGTACATCTGGGTGGGGGGCATTGGTGGAGGACTCAGGGGATGCAGCCAGCCACATGAGAGGGGAGAGAGCCCAGGGAGAGGGGGACACAAAAGATGGGAAGAGAAGGAAGGATAAAGGGGTCAGAAAAGTTATACAAGAGACAGGTGGTAGGAATAAAGGCAACAGAGGAGACAGAAGGAAAAGGATGAAAGATATAAAACAGAGAAGGTGGAAAGGATATAGAAGACCAGAAGACAGAGATAATGAATGGCAATGGGGACAAGGAGCGGTGAGAGAGAGGGTCAAAGGGAGACGTGACTGAAAGAATGCATGAGGCAGGTGGGGTGGACACAAGACAGGGAGGGTGACACAGCAGCCTCAGGAATCCTTCCTGTTGGCCTACGGGCCCCACACCAATACTTACTTGAGCCTGGGCGTTGGGCTCCAGCCGGAGCAGACAGCCCACCTGCAGAGCTTTAGTTTGGATGATTCCAGCCCCTACAAAGTTCTCAGGGTTGGGATCCACATTGTCCAGGAGAGCAGAGCCAAACCCCAAAAGCTGGGAAGGAGGGAAGTAGCCATCAGAGAGTGCCAGAGCTCTGTTAGCTCCTGAACAGTGGCAGTGGTGGCGGCGCAGTTCCCAAAAACCCTTTGGGGTGGGAATTGGCCCTACTTTACAGATAGGAAAACAGGCTCAGAGAAGTGAAGTGGCCACTGCCCTGCAAATATGACCCCCAGTCTCTCACCTTGGCCTTAGTAACTTCCGCGTCCATGGGGTGGTTGGCTTTGAAGATTTTCTGTGCCTCCTGTTGAGGGCTGCGGATGGGGACTCAAGTCAGGGACCCGGAAGCCCCTGGTGCTGCCCCCCCTGAAGCGCAGCTTGGGGTCGCCCCCCACTCCTCACAGGCTCAGCTGCTTCCAACGCTGGAAGAAGTCCTGGGCTGTCATCTCTGTCGGCTGGAAAAACTTGTTGACGGTCACCGGGAGCTTCAGGGTAAGGGCCTGGGGGGCACCGCCGTACCTGGCAGGGGCGGGGGCGGGCTCCATCAGGCCCCGCCCCTCGCCCTAGGAGACCTCCCTCCCGGAAACGCCGCGCTTGACTCACCGGAAGCGCACTGACAGCAGTGGGGGCGTCAGGAAGTCCCGCAGACACTCAATGTTGAGCACCTGCTGCACCTGCGCCCCGCCGTCCACCTGTGCTGCCACGCGTTTTGTCTGCACAGCCAGCTGTGCCCGCCCATGGTCAAGGAAACCAGACACAGAGGCAGGCCCCGAGGGGGTCTTAGCCACGAACCCCTGGTTTTCTGGCAGGCCCAGCCATGCAATCCTGGACTCATCCTACAAGGCCCAGCTCCAAAGTCCCTTCTGTGTGAATCCTTTGATCCATCCCCTAGGTGCCTCCTCTGGCCTTCCACAATGGTTTCAGAGACCTCCATTATGGCACATGTCACACTGAACCAAGACATAATAGCATTAGCTCTGGAGGCTGACTTGGACTTGAGTCCTAGTCTTACCACCTGGACGACAGTGGGCAAGCCACTTAACCTTTCTTAGCCTCATGTGCAAAATGGGCATGTGTAAAATGTCCTCCAGAGTCAAGAAAATAATCTTTACAATTACTTGTCTATGTGTTTGGCACATCTTAAGTACACAAAGATGATGGCAATTAGTATTGTTATCACCATCTGCATTATGTCTGCTTTTACGTCAATAACCCATAGGCAAGGACTGGATCTTACGCATCTCCGCTGCCCCCGCCCCCGCCCATGCTCAGCACAGAGTTGCCTACAGGAGCCTCTGAAAATGATGGATGAATGAATGAAGCAAAGAACTGAAAAGGTCTGGCCAGCTGCCAGAAACCCCTGAAAAGGTCCTCAGAGTTTTGGGGTCTAGCCACTCTAATTTCAGGGATGTGGAAATGGAAGCACAGAGAAGGACTGACATCGCCAGCCACCCTTCCAGAGTTTTCCAATTGCCTTGATCCTCAGAACAACCCTATGAGAGGGAAGAGGGTTTATACCTCACAGAGGGGATAGGAAGGTTTAGAGAGGCAAAGTAACTCAGCCCAGGCCACAAAGGAGAAGGCCCTGGTCAGCATCTAGCCCTCCTGGCCTAGCTCCCAAGTTCAGGAGGCACTGGAATTACAGCATGGAGCCTGAGAGAGGACAAGGTCAGGACATGGAAGGTATCTGAGAAGACAAACTGAGGCCCAGAGCAGCTAGAGTCCCAGAAGTAATGCCTCCTGTATATCACATCATTGTGATCTCCTGTCCTGGAGAAAGAGGCCCACTGCTGTCTTAGACATAAAGACACTAAATCTCAGAGAAGTACCACATTTCCAAGCTCTCACAGTAAGAGGAGCAGAACAGGGAACTGGACCTGGGTCAGTTGGCTTCCCAGTGGTAAGGAAGGCCAACTGGAGGGACAGAGCTGGGCCAAGCCTGAGAGGATATGAGTCTGAAGTTCTCCCGGGTGGATGACAGTGGGTGAGAAGTTCTGGAATTGCACCGAGGTCTTGTTGCCATAGAAAAGATACATGCGGCCTGCAGTGGGTGGGGGAGACAGGGCTCCATCCAAGTTCCTCCAATGCCCTCCCAGCCACTGCCCAAACCAAGGTCTACCCCCAACCCTGACCCCACAGTCCACCCAGACGCACCCAAATTCTGCCGGAACTCTGACTTGACTCCAATCTGCAGCAGCTGGTTCTCAAATAGGACCCCATTGTTCTTGCACACAAACCTGGGTTGGGGTTGCAGGGAGCTCAGGATTACAGGGATTCCTGTCTGGGCCCTGGCTTGGGCTCCCCACCTGTTCCCATTCCCCTCTCCCACCTCTCCCAGTACTCACTTATTCAGCAGTTCATCGGCTTCTGGGATGGGCGGGCTGATATCCTCAGCACCTGGGCTGGAAGCAGGAAAAGGAGTGAGATGGAAGGGGCTTGGGGGAAGAGAGGAAAAACCCAGAGCTAACTGGTGCAAGACAACAAGCCCTTGAAAGACAGAACCCAGAATCCACATACTCAGACTCCTTGAAGAACTTCAAAGTACCCCGTAATTAGACAGGCAGTTGCCCCTAATGTGAATGGGACCTTGGTATGTGCCCCCCCATCAGAGGACCCCGAGTTTCACTTTCCTCCAAGTCCCTGTTTCTGCTGCTTATCAAGAACCCCTAGATGAGAGCTCCCAGTCCCTTCACCCTCCCTGGGGACACCAGAGTCTGCCCCCCAACCTCCTAAGGTCATCCCTTACTCAGCAGCTGGAGCTGGGTCAGCCAGCAAAGCCATGGGACTCTCAGGGGCAGGCGGCTCCAGCTCACTGGGCCATCCAATCCCAGAGCAGACAAGAGAAGACAGGTGTGGCAGGCAGCCAATCCCAGAGAGGCAGCAAGAGGGTGGGGGGGGGAGAGAAAGAGGGAGGAGGGAAGGAGAGAAGGAAGAGCAGGCTGAGAAATGGTGAAGGGAAAGGACAATAAAGAGTGGCCAGGGTCGGCAGAGTCCAGAGTGGCCGGAGGGAGCGAGGCCAGGGGCAGGGCAGGCAGCGGCTGGGGCTGGCAAAGGCATCAGGGACAGGGAGAAAAGAGCAAGTTGGGGTGGAGAGGAGCTGAACGAAAAAGGAGGCAGAGGCCGAGAAGGGGCTGCCCTGGGGGTAGAAGAGGGCCTGGCCACAGGGGGTGGGCAGTACCTGAGGAAGGCCTCCTCCGGGGTGGGCCCCAGGCTGGGCTGGGCAGCTGGGCCATCAGAGAAGACATCCACCAGAAGGTTTCCCGCACCTGCAGCCGCTGGGGGTGCTACTGGGGGAGGGGCTGCCCGCAGCCCCAGAAGGTCAGCAGAAGGCGAGGGTGTAGACTGCAGGAGGAGCAGGTGAAGGTGAGAAAAGGTGGTGCCTTGGCCAACCCCAGCCCCAGCTGACTATATGGGGCCCACACCACAGGACTCACCACGGTGCTGGGGGTGGGCTCCACACCCCCATTGATGTCATTGCTGCTGGGATCCCTCCGGCCATCATCCAGGGCGCTGCCAGCCCCAGGCCCCTTCTTACGTTTCAGCTTGGCCAGGATGGATGACTCACGCTCCGGGAAGGGTGGCATCTCCTCCAGCACTGTGGCCTGGTGGGGTTGGTGTAGGGAGTGGTCAGGGAAAGGTGTCAGTTGTGATCACAAGAAAAGGGGGGCCAAGGGCCAGAGGGAGGGAGTGGGGGGACCAAGGCTCTGACCAGGACATCCGTGCTGGCCACTGAGCTGAGGGTGAGGTACTCGACAGCACGCTGCTGCAGCTCAACGTCGGCATTGCGCAGCTGGGAGCCGGCCCGCAGCACACCCTGGATGGTGGCCTTTGTCTCAGGGAAGAGGTTGATGAACTTGATGTAGGTGGACAGCAGCAGGGCCCGTGTTGCCACACTGCACAGGTGGAACTTGGAGTGCAGCAGGGAGAACTGCACCGGGGGGCTGTGCAGGGGGTGGTGTCAGCCCATGGGCCGAGGCTCCATGGCTCCACAGCCCTCTCCAGAAACCCCCTCAAGAGGAGCCGCCTCCTCAGATGGACCCTTCCCAGGAACACAGGCTGGCTTGAGGGGCTGATATTTCCCAAAGTCACAGGGGAGAAGCCACTGTAAGGCTCTGTGCCAGGTTCCTGAGACTAAGGTTCTTTCTTATCCCAATGGGGGTTGGGGCAAGAGGCTGAAAACATTCCTAGGAACCCCATCATCCCTAGCCCTGAGACTCCTAGGGGTCCCTCAAGCTCCAGACCCTTCAGAAGTACATGTGATCACCCTCCAGCCTGAGGCTCCTTCACCTGGAGCGGGGATCCCCAGCAATCAGGTTCCCAAATTCCCCAAGGATGTAGCCGCCGACCTTCACCATGTTCTCATGACAGGCTGGGGCCTGGAGCGCCTGGGTGGGAGGGGCGGGGCAGGGACAAGAATGAGTGTCATGAGTGCTCAGCATGTGCCACGTGTAGCGCTAAGCCTCTGCCTCGTATCAGTTCACGGAACTCTCACAACTCTATGATGTGGGCGGGATTATTGTGGGAAAACTGAGGCACAGAGTGGTTAAGTGACCGGCCCAAGCTCACACAGGAAGTAAAATGTGGCAGCACTGGGCCCCCTTTTCTAGGAAAGAGAGTGGGAAATTACTAAGATGCAGGAATTGGCAACTACACAGTGGGTGCCCCATGTGCATGCTCTGTGGTCTCCTCACATCAGGCCCATGAAGCTATGGCCCCTATGTCCTTTGGGTGGCCCAAAGAAGCAAAGGCACCACTCTGAGGTCACCCCAGTGCAGAAGAATAAGCAAGATGGTGGTCACACTTACTACCCTTACAGCCCCAGCTGTCCTTGCTCTGCCTCTATGTCCCCCCATGGAGGTCAGGGTGAGGGATGCTGACCTCAAAGACAGTCTTGGCAGCATAGCCCTGGACATCATCACGGTTGGTGACAATCTGCAGCACACGGTACCACACCTCCTCACTCACATAGTCGCCCGCAATGCGGATGAGGTTGAGGATAGTGTCCACGTACCAGCTGTAGTCCACTGCGTACTTCTCTGCCAGGATGGCCACCTTCAGGACCTGCCGCAGGGAGGGGGGAAGGTGGGTGTGTGTGAATGCAAGAATGCACACGGTGGGCATCAGTGTTTGGACTTG
The DNA here is from genome assembly GCF_000696425.1 of Galeopterus variegatus. Taxonomy (NCBI): domain Eukaryota; kingdom Metazoa; phylum Chordata; class Mammalia; order Dermoptera; family Cynocephalidae; genus Galeopterus; species Galeopterus variegatus. The sequence goes on along the minus strand of NW_007732560.1, from coordinate 50,005 downwards.
CCTGGATCTGGGCTCACCACTGCTTCCATCTGGAGAGTCCAGGTCCCCAGCTCCTCCTCCCTCAGACCCAGGAGTCCGGGCTCCCAGACCATCCTCCCTCAGACCCAAACTCCCAGGCCCTCAGATTCCCCAAAACTCACAATCTCTTCACGGATGGCATAGTCAGCTGTCTCCAGGTACCGCAGCATCTCAGACACGATCTGCTTGGCGTTGCTCCGGTCACACATGGCATAAAGGAGGTCGGCCGCCCGCTGCCTCACACTGACATCCCGCTCCGTCTGATGGAGGAGAGGAGGGCCCAGGGTGTATTCTAGGCTCCCTCCTGGCCCAGGGCTGGCCACTCTGAGGGGGCAGAGGGCCTGGGGCAGACTCCAAGAGGTCGCACCTTAAGGGCATTGATGACGGTGTCGATGTGGGTCTTGACCGCCTCATGGGAGAACTCAGAGCTGGCCAGGGTGCACATACTCTCCAGGGCCAGGTAGCGCAGGTTGGTCTCCCGGTGCTGCAGGAACTGACCTAGCTGGTTACAGGCCCGTACCAGGAGGTTGGGCTCACTGTCAGCAGGGGCCATAGGCAGGGGGTGGTGAGAGAGAAATAGATACATGGGACATGAGATAGAAGATTTGGGCCCCAGCTGATCTCTCTCATAGCTGCCTAAAGATCCAGGTCTTAACTCCTGCCCACCCCTACACACCGGTCCTGACCCTTACGGTGACCCTGACCTCTGGGCTGCTGAGCCCAAAAATATCCAGCAATTCTGCCTCCCAGGAAAGGCCCAGCACCAACCTCACGGGGTAACATTTCACACCTCCATCCTCCTCTTACCTAGAGGTGTAGCCCCCTAGCCCTTTCCCCTGGGAACCAAGAGTCCAGGCTCCAGCCACTCTCGCCCAGCCCCAGACACCAGGCTCTCAGCCCTGCCTGAGCCCCGGTGCGCACCTGTCATAGTGGATGATGAGGCTGATAGTCTCGAAGAGGATGGCATTCTTGGCATTAGAGTGCTGCACCTTCTTGGACTTGGGTGGCTCCTGGGCCTTGTTGAGCACAGTCTCTAGACATTCCACCAGCCGCCCCTTCACAGCCGCATCCTCTGGGGAAATGGAAGGCAGGGCCTGGGCTGAGCCCTTTGCCCACCTGGCCCGAGCTCTTTGCCCACCTGGCCCGAGCTCTTTGCCCACCTGGCCCGAGCTCTTTGCCCACCTGGCCCGAGCTCTTTGCCCACCTGGCCCACCTGCTGGGGCAGTGGCCATGGGAAGACCTCAGGCCGCCTCTAACCCGCCAGAGCCCTGAAGCTCCAGGTTAGGGTCTCTGCTCCCTCAGCCCCTTCCTGGGCCCCCGGCCCAACAGTGGCCATGGGAAGACCTCAGGCCGCCTCTAACCCGCCGGAGCCCTGAAGCTCCAGGTTAGGGTCTCTGCTCCCTCAGCCCCTTCCTGGGCCCCCGGCCCAGCAAGAGGTGAGAGATGGCATTTCTGGAGACATAGGATACATCTCCAGACCTGAGCTTTCATCCTATTCTGCTGTGACCCTGCTGGGCAAGAGGCTCCACCCCTGTGAGCCTCAGTTTCCCCTTCTGCAGCACTGATACTCTTTAGATTTCTCATAAAGAAAACTCCAGGAACCTCCTCCAGAGACAACCCCAAACACAGGCCTTCCCAAGGAGTGGTCTGATTGCCGAGCATTCCTTGATGAGAATGTACTTGCCCTTCAGTCACTTGCTTGGTAAAAGACCACTGCGTGCACACTTGGTGTCAGGCTCCTTGCCTGGGGGACAGGGGTTCAACAGTGAGAAAACTCAACCCCCAGAACTGAGACAGACGGATACCAGCCAGAAGCTCACACGAACACTGATAACTAACATTTTCTAGAATGTGATGTTATCAAGAACAGCTGTCAAGTGTTCTAGCAAGAACTGTTGACCGCAAATCTATCAGGGAATTCAAGGATGGAGAGCTAAAGGACGCCACAGGTAGCCACCAGCCGTCTAGAATGTGGACACACTACAACACAAAACTCTCCTGGTTTCTTCAAAAACAAGGAGGGTAGGGGAAACTATTCCAGACTAAAAAAAAATGGCAAAGACATAATATTATTTAATGTGTGACTCTAGATTGTTCTGTGGTATTTTTTTTTAGAAAGCCAACTTTTTTAGAAAGTTGACCCTGTCAGCAGGGACAACTGGGGAAGTGTGAATGGTGCCTGGGTATCGGATGACACTGTGGAGTTATTTTGAATCTTCTTAGGTATGATAATGGCACTGTGGTTTCATATGTGTTCTTGGTCTTAGGAGACATGTTCAGAAACACAGGGGGAGTGTTAGGATGCCTGCAATACTGCAGATAGTTTGGCAAGTGTGTGAGAGAGTGAGCAAACAAGGCTGCAGATATAGCAAGGTGTACTGATGAAGGAAATAATCAAAACGAAGCAGGTTTTCCAAAACTTGCTGCCCTGGGATAAGTCTCACCAACTCAGTGTCAATATCTTGTCTTAAGATAAACAATGTGTGTGGTTAGAACTGCTGATTTATTGATTAATGTACAACCTACTGGTTCTGAATAAGCCATTTAGATATTGCTAAGAATAGCTGAAGCCTGAAGCTTCTGCTTCAGCTTTCAAGTAGACGCTTCTGGCTCCCATGTTGTAATCAGTAACCAATGACTTTGATTCTTGTGATCCTTGTGTTCCCTGAGAAAGGGACAACTGTACTTGGAGCTTTCCCCCTCCCTTTCAAAACTCCCTTATAAAATGCCTTTGCCTGTAGTAGACTTTGGAGCATTTTCCAAGTCTGTTGGCTTGTGTTTCTCAGGTTGATCCTTAAGCTTGGCTTTCAATAAACCTTTATAAAATTATTTCTGCCTTGACAGTCTTGATTGCAGTCCACGGTGTTAACAGTCACCACTGAGTCCAGGTAGGGTGCATCTGGTGTTCGTTATACTGTTCTCTTAAGTTATCTTTATATTCCAAATTTTTCATAAGAGAATGTTGGGGCAAAAGCCAATGTCAGAGATTAAAGGAGTAATTTTTCCCAATTAAAAGGGATTTGTAGGGGGCCGGCCCGGTGGCGCGCTGGATAGTGCGCCGCTTGGGAAGCGCGGCGGCGCTCCCACCCGAGGGTTCGGATCCCACATACAGACCGGTTCCCGCTCACTGGCTGAGCGAGGCGCGGGAGCAACACCGAGGGTTGCAATCCCGTTGCTGGTCCCCGGTCCGGTACGGGGGCAACACTGAGGGTTGCGATCCGTTGCTGGACACGGAAAAAGACAAAA
>NW_007732560.1:16949-46731 GCF_000696425.1 Galeopterus variegatus | reverse complement strand
AAAAAAAAAAAAAAAAAAAAAAAAAGGGATTTGTAGGGCCGGCCCGGTGGCGCACTGGAGAGTGTGGCGGCGCTCCCGCCGAGGGGTCGGATCCCATGTGGAGACCGGTTCCCGCTCACTGGCTGAGCGAGGCGCGGGGGCAACACTGAGGGTTGCAATCCCGTTGCTGGTCCCCGGTCTGGTACGGGCACAACACTGAGGGTTGCGATCCCGTTACCGGTCAGTAAAAAAGACAAAAAGGAAAAAAAAAAAAAGGGATTTGTAGGGCCGGCCTATGGCTCACTCAGTAGAGTGCGGTGCTGGTAACACCAAGGCCACAGGTTCAGATCCTATATAGGGATGGCCGGTTAGCTCACTAGCTGAGCGTGGTGCTGACAACACCAAGCCAAGGGTTGAGATCCCCTTACCGGTCATCTTTTTTTTTTTTTTTTTTTAAAAAAAAAGGGATTTGTAAGAAATAATAATCAAACTTGATACTTGTGCCTTGATTCTATCCTAGTGTGAACCAACTCTAAAAGATATTTTGGGGAAAATTAAGAAAATTGGCAGTGGAAAACAGTAGGGAATTGTTAGTTTTACGTGTGACAACAGAATTTCTGTTGTGCATTAAAATGCCCAGTTTTTAGAAATGCATTACAAAATATTTAAAGGCAAAACATTACGAAGTCTGTATTGCTTTTTTTTTTTTTTTTAAAGATGACCGATAAGGAGATATTAACCCTTGACTTGGTGTTGGCAGCACCACACTCTCCCAAGTGAGCCAACCGGCCAACCCCATATAGGGATCTAAACCCGTGGCCTTGGTGTTCTCCCAAGTGAGCCACGAGCCGGCCCCTGTTATTACTTTTAAATATTTCAAAAAAAGAATAGAACAAGAGCATGCGTACACGGAAAAATGTGAAGTCTAGGTAATAGATCTATTTATTTATCTGTATGTTGGGAAATTTTTCATAATATCTTGTAAAAAAAAAAAATCATACGGAGATAAATTGGAGGTAGCTCACGACCATTTGCTGAAAGGGGATGACACAGGGTTGGGGCTTCCTCTGGCCCAAACCCAGAGCAAGGCCATGTTTGGAATTCCTAAACACAGAGGGCTGGGGGAGGTGAGGTGCCTGCCCTGGGCACACCCCAAAATTTCCTTCTGATATGGCAATGGGCTCAGAGTACAACCTAAGCCCTTTCTCACAGGATGAAAAAGAGGCCCAGAGAAGGCAAGAGACACATGGCAGAATTCACAAGCTGGCTTCACAAGCTGGGAGGAGCCTTTGGTATCACCTACATCATACACTCAGTCTGTGCACACACACATGCACAGAGGGACACACATGCACATTGACAAGCATATGGACACACACAGGTACACTCAGACATGCAGACATATATAGATATGCATACAAGTACCCACAGGCACACACACAGTCACACATGCACACACACAAATGCATGCAGATACACACACACACACACACACACACACACATGCATCTGACACACAGACACTGCCATGCACACATGCTCATGTCCAGTCATGCAAACACAGACATGCATGTATGCAGATACACACACCAACGCTGACACATATAGATGCACACACCCAGTCTTGCATACATACAGACACACATGCACACCTGGCTGTGAAGATTTGGTGCCGCACACTGGCCTCTGGGCCACAGCAGGTGCTTAGCACACTGGCTGAACTGAAGGGAACTGGTTTATCAGCACCTACTGGGTGCCAAGCTCCTTAGCCCAGGGTCCCATAAAACTGCTCTGTAAGGGCTGGCCTATGGCTCACTCGGGAGAGTGTGGTGCTGATAACACCAAGGCCATGGGTTCGGATCTGTATATAGGGATGGCCGGTTGGCTCACTTGGGAGAGCGTGGTGCTGACAACACCAAGCCAAGGGTTAAGATCCCCTTACCAGTAATCTTAAAAAAAAAAAAAAAAAAAAAACTGCTCTGTAAGTTTGGGCAGCTGAAGGGGAGCCTGGCCCCAGCAGTTGTGGGAGGGGTTTAGAGCACAGATTCTGGGGGGGTCAGGCTCTGCCACTCACTTGCTGCCTGTGCCTGGGATGGGCATGTCTCCCCTCCAAGCCTCAGTTCAATGCTCACATATCTCACTAAGTATTCCTCCTCACCAGCTCTGGTGAAAGGATGTAGATGGCCCGGGGCACAGCACCCAACTCACTGCAGTAGCTTAAAACACGCTAGCTATTGTGGGTGTGAGCAATGAGGAGAGGTTCCCTGACAGAAGTGAAACAGCACAGCCTGGAATAGCCCATTCACCGGCTGGTTGACCCTGGGCAAAAGCTCCCCGCTCCAAGCCTTGGTTTCCTCACCTGTAAAACAGACGTGATAACAGCCCTTAGCCACAGGGACCCTGGCCTATAGCAGGGGATTGGCTATTTGTCTGATCCTTGGTGCTGCACAGGGTGGGCTCTGGGATCAGAGCTGCCCCCGCCCTCACTGCAGCCACATAATGGGCTAGAGGACCGCCCCAGCTCAAGAGAAATCCTGACAGACCACCTAGCCCCACCTGCCATGCCATGGGGTCAGAGGACCTTGATCCCAGCGACAAGCAGTCCAGGGGGGCTCAAAGTTACCTGGCGGGGGATAGCACTGTAACAGTCGCAGGAGCTTCACTGAAAGCCAGGGTGCTGGGACAAAGTAGTAGGTGTAGTCCTGAAGGTCAGTAGAGGCCGAGGAGACAATCTGGGGGGCAGAAGAGGGGTGAGGAATGGGTGGGGGCACGGGCCAGGGCGGGAGGGGGAATGTCCGCCCACGTGTCAGGGCAGAGCAAACACTGCTCCCAAGGGGGGTGCTGTTAGTGTGACAGTTTTACAGGGCAGGAAACCGAAGCTCAGGAAGGGAGTGAGGAAGCCTCAGGCACACAGTACGAGAGGGTGGAACAGGGACTAAACCTGGGGCTGGATGATTTTCCCAAGTGATGCTGGTGACAGGTGGGCAGGAAAAGTCTCTGCTGATTCCCTTCTCTGTAACAGTCCTCAGACCAGACCAGCTCCTCACTCTGACTCTGAGCCTCCCAATGCCCCAGCTACCTCCTTTAGAGCACACATCACACTGGCATGCCGGAGGTTGTTTCCTTGTCACTCTGCCCCAAGACTGAAAGCTAAGCAGGGCCAGGAATTGGGTCTGACCCTTTTGTGGGTCCCTAGGCCTAATACAAGGTCAGACAGGAGAAAGGTTCAGGGAAGAGGTGGGGATCAAAAGATCATGTGACTTTTTTCCTCATGGCAAACTCCTACTAAACCTTGAAAACCTTTTCTTCAGAAAGCACTTCCACAATGCTCTGTGCCACCTCCATGATAGTACGTGTCCCCGCTCCTACTGTCACTGTCTGTGTCTCCCTCACCAGCCTGGTGCATGGGAGGACTCAGATGTGTGGTGAATGAATGAAACATTGACAGAATGAATGAACTGATGTGTTCTCTTTACTTGAGAATCCAGGCCTCTTCCCCCATGCCCAGGAAACACTTTATGTACTCTAAGTCTCAACTCGGGGATCATCTCCCCCAGGAAGTCTTCCTGGACTCCCAGCCTGGGTTAAGTTCCTCCTATGGGTGCCTACAATGCCCTATGCTACCTCCATTATAGCACAAACCTCCCCTTTTAAGATAATCTGTGGCTGAGTCACCTCCCCTTCTGTATGCCCCTCCACTAAGCAGGACAGGGAGCTCCCTGAGGGCACAGCTCAGGTCTGATTCATCAGTGTCCCTGGTGTCACCCCACACAGAACATGGCACCGAGGAAGCCTCAGGGGATGTTCCCAGGACAGGAGCAAAGGGGATGGACAGACAGAAGGAAAGAGTGAAGGGAAGATATATAGGAAAGAGAGGAACGGGGCGCAAATGTAGAAAAAAGAAAGGGAGAAAGAGATTGGAGGGATCCAGAGGGCAGCTCTTGCTTCCAGGGTGCTTCTAAGCACTTTATATATGGCAGCTTTATTCATAGCAGCTATGATGTGAGGTGGGTACTAGTATCATCACCATTGAACAGATGGGGCAACTGAGGCCCAGAAAGGAAAAGCCACTTGCCCACAGCCACCCAGAATGAAACGGCTGAGCCAGGATGAACCTAGCTCAGAGCCTGAGTTTGTTACCACTAGACTGGGCTCCCTCTTATGGAGAGGAAGAGGGGACCAGAAAGGTGTCAGAGGGCACAGGGAAACCAGTGCCACTTCCTGCAGCCAGCACCAAGACAACACCCACCCGGCTTAGGCGAGACACAGCCAGGGAGATGCATGTCTTGAAGTCGTCTGGGTTCTTCTTGCAGAGACAGGTGATGAGGCTGACGGCAGCCGTGACCACACCCTGCAGGGGGCAGATGAGCAAATGGTCAGGACCCTGGGGGGAGGGTCTGACTGGGGACGAGTGTCCAGGCTGAGGATCTGAGGGCAGAGATCAGAAGGGGGGAGGGGTGTGTGAAATCTGGAGGATGGAGTTTGAAGGGGTGAGCTTGGGTGTGCACACGTGTCACTGTGTGTGTTTAAGGGGTGGGGGAAGGAGGCAACGGGGCCTTGGGGACCACAGCCAGCACTGACGGGGTGTGTGGGGTGCCCCTGGGAGGGCCCCAGGCAACTGGATGAGGAGTGATGGGTGCTCAGGGACTATAGAGGGGTTGGGAGTATTGGGGGTGGGACAGAGGTTGGGGTCTCTATGCTGTCTGGCAGGTTACGGGAGTTGTTGGGGGAATCTCTGGATGTCAGAAACAGAGGCTGGAATTTTCTGAGGAACTGGATTGGTGATGGGTGTTGGGTTCACTCAACAGGATCCCTGGGCAGCCAGGTGGGTGTCAGGGATGGAGGTGTGAGGGTTTCTGGACAGTTGGTTAGGTAACAAGTACTGGGGACACTGGATCAGGATGCCTGAGTGCTGGAGGGGCATCAAGGCAGAGGGGGGTCTCTGGGCAGCTGGATGGGGGGAGGTCTTGGGGGCACGGGACCTCACCATGTGCTGGTCATTGAGCAGGTGCACCACACGGGCTGTCCACTCGCCCATGGGCACCAGGTCAGGTGAGGCCTTGTAGAGCCGCAGCAGGCACAGAGCTGCACTCTGCTTCACGCTGTCCATGCTGTCCCTGTGGGGATGTAATGGGGAGAGGGGGACCGATGGAGTCAGTGCAGCCCCAGCTCCGTACTCTCTCCCCTCCTCTCTAGCTCCTCCCAGGAAGGGTGCCATGTGGCTACCAAGAGGTACAGAGAGCCAGACAGACGCAGGATCCAATCTGGTGCTGTCCTCACCACCCAACAGGACTTAGTTTCTTCATCTGCAAAATGGGTTGCATCTGGGTCACCTCATGGGGTTACTAGCAGGGCTAAGCAAAATATCAGGTCTGGCTCTGCACCTTCCTTCATTCCCCAAACATTTAGGGCACCAGGCAATGCTATGGGCAAACTGGTCCAAACGTTTGTCCTCACAGAGCTCACATTCTAGCCAGGGCAGCCAACTTCCATGCAAAACACACACGCCAGATCCTGCCGGGGTTCAGTGCTCTAAAGCAAACAGAGGAAAGTATAAGCACAGAGTCCCAGGGATGCTATTTTCAAGGACGGTCTCTCTGATAAGGTGTCAGGTGAACAGAGAACCAACTAACTTAATGAGGAAAGACTGAAAGCCTCTGCGACAGAACGGCCCAGGCAGAGGTACCAGCCCAGGCAGAAGTAACGGCCTGAGCTGAGGCCCCGAGGCAGGAGGGGGCCTGTGCACGGGAGGAGCGGCGACGGGGCCTGGGTGGCTGCAGACAGGACAGGCCTTGAGAACAGGGGAGCTGCCCAGAGCTGTCAAGACCAGCCGAACTGTGGCCTCTCGGTAAAGGGTTTCCCAGAAAGGACCCAACAGACAGCATAGGGCTGTGAAAGTTGACAGAATCAAAATAACAAAAAAGAAATAAAGCCGGGAGTCTGAACAGGGAGGGCCCTCAAGCACACATGCCAATGATAAGAACCATTACAAAGACTCTGACGCACATATGCCTATAACAAAAACTTTTGCCAAGGACATTTCTTTTTTTTTTTTTTTTTCCTTTTTTTTTTTTTTTGTGGCCTCTCGGTAAAGGGTTTCCCAGAAAGGACCCAACAGACAGCATAGGGCTGTGAAAGTCGACAGAATCAAAATAACAAAAAAGAAATAAAGCCGGGAGTCTGAACAGGGAGGGCCCTCAAGCACACATGCCAATGATAAGAACCATTACAAAGACTCTGACGCACATATGCCTATAACAAAAACTTTTGCCAAGGACATTTCTTTTTTTTTTTTTTTTCCTTTTTGTCTTTTTTCGTGACCCGCAACGGATCGCAACCCTCAGTGTCGCACCCGTACCGGACCGGGACCAGCAACGGGATCCCAACCCTCGGCGTCGCGCCTGTACCTCGCTCAGCCAATGAGCGGGAACCGGTCTGTATGTGGGATCCAAACGCTTCCCAAGCGGCGCACTGTAGCAGTGCGCCACCGGGCCAGCCCTGCCAAGGACATTTCAAATAGCCACTCACTACATGAGTCACAAGGACAGCTAGCTGGATGTATAACAACACTTGCTTGGCACTGTCTCCATTAATGAACTGGCATCGACTCCTGTGATAAGCTCCTGTAACCAATGTTCTCTTTGTTTCAAAACAAATTAAGCGTGCTTTTCTCTTTTGCCTTTAAAACCCTTTGTCTTCCTCTGCCTCCTTGAATACCATAGTCTACTATGGGATTATTTTCCCACTGCAATGTTCTATTCCCAATTAAACATTATTCTTTTAGAGAACCTCTCTCTGTTATTTGGGTTGACAGGGCATGGGAGAATGTCCTAAGAGGGAAGACCCCCACAAGCCAAAGGCCGAGTATGGCACTTCACTGCATACGCAGGAGAAGCACAAACTGCAGTTATGCAGCGGCTGTTTCCTGCCATCAGCCGAGCAGATATTCGCAGGACAGATGTCGTGTTGGCAAGGCTGGGGAGATGGGAACCCTGGTGTGCTGTGGCTGCAGCTGGAGATGGGGACAGGCCCTCTGAAGAGGAACTGGGCCACCTCTGGTAAGGTTGCCACTGTGTGTGATGCAGACCAAGACCAGCAGTTCCACTCGTGGACACCCACCCTGGGGAAATGTCTACCGCCTGATGGTCATCGGGTTAAAACTAGAAACCAGCAACAGGGCTGTCCACAGATGCTCCACTGATGGTGGTATTTTCGCCATCATATCATAGCTCACATCTCCCAAGACCGTGCTCTGAGCCAGGCTCTGTTCTTAAGTGCTTCTGTGTATTAACTCATTTAATCCTCAGCAAATCCCTCTAAGGAGATGGATCCTATTACCATCTCCATTTATAGATAAGGAAACCTCCGGTCAAAAACAAAACGAAGGAATAAGAGCTATTTATCAAGTTGGTTAAGTGAAACAGAGACTGTAATACCATTTAGGTAAAGTTTAAAACTATATAATATAGGGATGAATACCCAGGTATAAAAGGACAAAAACAAACGTGGGACTAAAAACCACCAAATCAGGGGACCAGGGAGGAAGGAAAGGAAGATCAAGAGATCATATGAGGGGCCGGCCCGTGGCTCACTCGGGAGAGTGCGGTGCTGATAACACCAAGTCAAGGGTTGAGATCCCCTTACCGGTCATCTTTAAAAAAAAAAAAAGAAAGAGAGAGAGAGAGAGAGAGATCATATGGGGAACACACGAGGAAAATTCAACTGGAACTGTTATCTCTTTTTAAAAAGGTGTGATACCATATGACAGCAGTTCCACTCCTAGGCATCTACCCAGGAGAAGTGAAAACAAAGTTCACACAAATGAGTACATTATCCATAATTGCCAAAAGGCAGAACCTTTTTGATGAATGGATGAACAAAATGTGTTCTATCCACACAGTGGAATACTATTTGGCCATAAAAAAGGAATGAAGTACTGACACACGCTGCAACATAGATGAACCTGGAAAACATTGAACTGAGTGAAGGAAGCCAGACACAGAAGGCCACATTCTGTACGATTCTATTTACATACAATGTTCACAACAGGCAAATCCACAGAGACAGAGAGCAGACAGGTGGTGGCCAGAACTGTGGGAAGGAGAAAATGAGGAGTGGCTGCGAATGGATAGGAGGTCTCTTTTTGGGGTGATGAGAATGTTCTAGAGTTAGATAGTAGTGGTAGCTACACAATATCATACTAAAAACCACTGAACTGTACACTTAAAAACAGTTTAAATGGGCCGGCCCGTGGCTCACTCGGGAGAGTGCGGTGCTGATAACACCAACGCCCCGGGTTCGGATCCCATATAGGGATGGCCGGTTTGCTCACTGGCTGAGCGTGGTGCTGACAACACCAAGTCAAGGGTTAAGATCCCCTTACCGGTCATCTTTTAAACAGTTTAAATGGTAAATTTTATCTCAGTTAAAAAAAAAAGTCTACCTACAAAAAAAAAGTTCTTCTGTGCCCTAGTCTCTGCCAAGGCCAAGTTTCCAGTGTGGAGAGCAAGACCAGCCTAGAGTGTCAGACAACCCCACCCGGGCTCCTTGACCCTGGCAGGGCACCACCTCCTCAGCATCCATTCCCTTGTGTGAAATGCGGACAATGTCACCGGTGCCCATGCGTGTCTGCCACACTGGCCTCCTTCTTGGTCCTTAGAAGCACCCAGTTCCTCCCTCCTCAGGGTAGCTGGCAACCTCTGTCTCCCCCAAGCTGATGCTGACTCTCTGCCCTCATCTTAAGTAACTGCTGGCAGCATTCGTCATGACTAGCCACTCCCTCCTCCAGGTTCTCAGTGTTCTGAGTCATGGCCCAGTCTTCATTTTCCTCCCACAGCCCTGATCACGCCTCCCATCCCCCTGCCAGAGTGTGACACGCTGGGCCACCCAGGGCTCAGCCTTTGGAACACTTCTTTTCCCTGTTCATATCCTCCCTGAGGGACTTCATCTAGTCTGTGACTTTAATTGCCATCTATCCCTGTGCTGCCCCCAGCCACGTGTGGCTACTGAGCACTTGAACTGTGGCGAGTCCAAACTGAGACGTAAGAGAAAATTTTAGAACAAATTAATTTTTAAAAAATTGAGATGCAATACAAATTGCATGCCAGATTTCAAAGACTTAGAACCAAACAACAATGTCAAATGAAATAGCTCATGAATAATTTTCATGGTGATTCTGGATGGATTGGGTTAAATTAAAATATTAAATACAGTTGGCCCTGGGTATCTGTGGGTTACACATCCACAGCCAAAAATATTCAGAAAAGGAAAACAATAACAACAAATAACAATACAATAATAAACATAATACAAATTAAAAAAATTCTAGATAACCACTATTTACATAGCATTTATATTGTATTAGATATTAGAGATGATTTAAAGTATAAGGGAAGATTGCGTAGGTTATATGCAAATACCATGCCATTTTGAGCATCTGTGGATTTGGGTATCCTCAGGGGTCCTAGAACCAATCCTCTGCAGATACTGAGGGACAGCTATACTAGAAAAGTGAAAAGTACATATGTGGCTTGCATTCCACCATTATTGGACAGTGCCGATCTCTCAGATCTCTCTCCCTCTGGCCCAGATTCCCTACCTGGTCCAATTGCCTACCTGCCATCTCTACTTAGATAATAAGCATCTCAAATCCAACGTGGCCAGGCCCAACTCTGGTCCTGCCTTCCCCTCCCTGGTTCTCGCCCAGTCTTCGCCTGCCTGTTTAATTTCACTCTCTTTCTTGCACACCACATGTAATCCATCCCGTCAGCTTTACTTCTAAAACATTCCTCTCATATAATCACCTCTGCTGCTACAACTCTGTCCAAGCCAGCTCTCACGATGGCAACAGATGCCTCAGTGGCCTCGCTGTTTCTGCCTTCCCCCTCCCGCCCCCCCACAGTATAGACTTCTGCTTATGATTTCTTGGGCTACTTGAAGCCAGACATTGGCCTCTTTCATTAGTCCTGGAATATTCTCAGCCATTGTCTCTTCAAACTGTGCCTCTGTCACATACTGTCCCTTCTCTCTTTCTAGGACTCCAAATAGTGTGATGTTCAACTTTCTCTGGCTTCTACGACTTTTAGCATATCTTTGTAAAATCTTCACCTCTTGGCTTCTCTGGGCTGCATTCTGATTACTTTCTTCAGCTCTACTGCCCGCTCACTAGTTCTTTCTTTGGCTGAATCCACTCTGCTGTTAAACCAGATCACTTAATTTTTGATAATTTCAATTATACTTTCCATTTCTTTTTCAAATCTGCTTGCACTTTATTCCTATTTTAATTTACTTATTTATTTATACAATTTATTAATCCTCTTGTGAAAAAATCATATAATTATCACAGACGAAGTCACTGCAGAAACTTTACTCCTCCTGCTTTTTGCCGGCACCAACACTGGCCTTTGAGTCCCCCTGACTTTCTTCCTTCTGGTCTTGTGTTCCTTTCGTTGTTTCCTTGAGGTCTGTTTCTTCTCATACAGGCCATGTCTTCTGAGTCTACGTCTGGGTTCATTTTCCTTTGCATAATCCAAGGAATCGTAAATCACTCCAAAGCCAGTTGTCTTGCCACCATCGAAATGGGTTCTGAAGCCAAATACAAAGATGATAACTGGTGTGGTCTTGTACATTGTGGCTAGTTTTCCCAAATTTCTGTCTCAGGTGCTGTTGCCTTCCCGGGGTGAAGACGGTCAATGACCATTTGTTTCCTCTGAGGTGGTCAGTTGGTCATGAACTTCCTGGTCCGGATAGTTACTGTGTCATTCATCACGGCGGCTGATCTCGGAAAGCCAGAGAGGAAAAGAGCTACTCCTATTTTTAAATTGTTCCCTCGGGCCGGCCCGTGGCTCACTCGGTAGAGTGCGGTGCTAATAACACCAAGGCCCCGGGTTCGGATCCCACATAGGGATGGCCGGTTTGCTCACTGGCTGAGCGTGGTGCTGACAACACCAAGCCAAGTGTTAAGATCCCCTTACCGGTCATCTTTTAAAAAAATAAATAAATAAATAAAATAAATAAATAAAATAAATTGTTCCCTCATTTCTTGAAACATATTAAACATACTTATTTTACATTCTCTATGATAATTCCACTTCCAATTTTATTTATTTATTTATTTTTTATTAATTTTTTTCTTTAAAAAGATGACCGGTAGGGCCGGCCCGTGGCTCACTCAGGAGAGTGCGGTGCTGATAACACCAAGGCCCCAGGTTCGGATCCCATACAGGGACGGCCGGTTAGCTCACTGGGTGAGCGTGGTGCTGACAACACCAAGTCAAGGGTTGAGATCCCCTTACCGATCTTTTTTTTTTTTTTTTTTTAAAGATGACCGGTAAGGGGATCCTAACCCGTGACTTGGTGTTGTCAGCACCATGCTCAGCCAGTGAGCCACGGGCCGGCCCACGTTTAGTGATTTTTGACTGTGAGCTACTCATGTAACTTGGAGCCTCATCTGTGTAAATCATTGAGGCCTGTGAGGAAAATGGGTTTCTCCAGAAAAGACTTGTGTTTGCTTCTGTCAGGCACTGGGGTACTATTAGTCTGCATCAGTTTAAACTAAAGGTTGACTTAAGGATTTGGGGGCTACCCAGGTAAGGTAAAATCAGGCTGAAAACCAGTCTGAGGGCTATTCTGTGCCAAGGTTTGAGACAGGTAATTTTGTTTATAGTCCCTAAGGGGGGTTATTTCTAGGTCACCCTCACTTTGAAGTGTGGCCTTCTGGAGCCTCTCCCTGGACAAGCTTTGTCTTCTGTTCACAGAGAATGCAGGGCCCCAAAACCAATATACAGGTTCATACGGCTCAGCCAATGCCTTCTAAGCAAACTCTGGCTCTGGCCCTCTGTTCATCTCCCTGGGTGCCAGAATTCTCTTAGCTTGTGGCCTGGATGCTCCTTATTTTCTGGCTAGTTCATGAGTCCATTAAAGAATATCTTCTGTCCTCTCTTATCCGGCCTTGATAGTCGGTTTCAGCAAGAATGTCAGTCGGGTTCCTAGACCACCACATCGACAGAAACAGAAGTTCTACCTGTGCCCTCACCAGGCACAGGGATCTTTTTAAAATACAAAGGCAATCATACCATCCATCTGCTTAAGACACACCAATCACCTCCCATTTCTTTCTTTCTTTTTTTATTCTGGCAACTGGCCAGCCCTCACCTCCCATTTTAATCAGAATAATATCCAAACTCCCCTAACTCTGTCTCATGTTCACTGTACTCCAGCCACAGAGAAGTGTACGTGGAAAACTTATGCCCGCTTCAGGGCCTCTGCAGCTGCTGGTCCTTTTGTTTGGGATGCTCTTTCTCCAGCATCTTGGAATGACTATCTTCTCATCATTCCAGTCTCAAATTACACATCACCTCCTTGGAGAGACCCTACCTGACTAGTCTTATTTAAGTAGCTGCCCCTTACTCTCCCTGCTGTCCTGTTTTATCTCCCCACACCCTGTTTTATTTTCTTCAGAGCATTTGTCACTGCCGGAACTCGTCTCACTTCTTTACCTATGTGTTTACTGCTTGTGCCCCACACTAGATGTGAGCTCCTCCAGGGTGGTCATGACAGGGTCCCTGCTGCTCTCTACTGCTTCACGTGCCCAGAACAGTGCCTGGTACATTGCAGATGCTCAAGAAAGATCTGCTGAATGACTTCCTGCCTCAGGATGATTATATGCGCTGACCCCGCTGCCCTTCGTGCTTTTCCCCTTTCCATGGCTAAATACTTCTCCTTGTCCAGGTCTCGGCCTGATGCCACTTCCTCCAGGAAGCCCTCTTGGATACGCCATGCTAGGTCAGGCACCCTTATTAAATACCCTTACAGGCCCCTGTGGCACATAGCATAGTTCGGAGAGAAGAATTCTACATTTCATCCTGCAGTTATTCCATCAACTTTTATCTCCCACTCTGGACCATGAACGCTGGGAGGGTCATGATCATGTCCATCTCTGGTCATGGCGATATCCCCAGCAATCAGCATAGTGCCTGGCACATAGTAGGTGCTCAATAAATGTTTGTTGAATGAATGGAGAAGATGCAGAAATTCTGGAGGCCTGTCACCTCTTTTACACTAGGTGTTAAAGTTCTGCATATCAGAGAGACATCCCACTGGCTTTGACAGGAAGCTGCCTCGCATCATCAAGTCAGCTTGGTGAGATGATAAGAGATAACCATGGAGCTGCCACTGGAACCACTGAGGTCCCATGCCCTGCACAACTGGGAGACCTTGGGTAGGTGACACAACTCTCTGTGCCTCAAACACAGCTGGGCCTTGTCTCCCACATTCCCCCTGCTCCCAGGTCCCCAGTGCCTCACCCAGCCACCAGGATGCGGGGGATGTCGGCAGCAAAGGCCTCGCCCATCTCGCGGCTGCCCACGTTGGCGATGCAGTGCAGGGCCAGGCACATGAAGGTGGGGTTGCGGCTGGCCAGGTCGTTCTTGATAGCGTTGTTGATAAGTCGGATCAACTCAGAGTTCGAGTTGACCAGCACAGAGATGAACAGGTAACCCTGGTAGGAAGGGAGGTGGATGGCTGGGAGCCTTGTGGCTGAGTGGCCCAAGACCCTATCCCTAAGACCCTGGAGTGTGTACTTCCAGTGCCCTCCTCCCTCAGACCCAGGAGTCCAGGCCTCCGTCCCCTTTTCCCATACTCACTATCTGCTTCTCTGTGTACTTATTGGAGCTAAGCAGGTTCACGGCCTCCATATGCCCAAAGTCAATGTCATGGCCAAGGAGGAAGATGAAGAGCAGTTTACACACATATTTTTTCTTACTGTAGCCATCCAAAGCTTTGTCCCCTAGGGCCAGAGGAAGGAGGAAAGGGAAGACAAAAATGAGGATCACATGTTCAAGTACCAGGAGTCCAGCTCCCTCCTCCCTCAGACCCAGGAGTCTGAGCCCCCAGCCTACCTTTGAACTTGGAACGGATGTTGGCCAGTTCCTTGTTGATTCTCTTAATCTCTGCCTCCTTGCTCTTACCTGGGGAGAGAAGGCAGGACAGCTGATAAGGGGGTTGGAGAGTTTAGCCACCTGCCCTCACTTTCCTTGGCACAGCTCCACGCAGCTCGAAGGGCAGATTCTCTTCACCCTGGGGTCCAGGGGCTTAGGGCAGGCATGAACCCCATCTCCAGCTGGGAGCTTAAGAGAGGCGAACCACTGCTCACTGAACTCCGCAGCCCAGAGGAGAAGCCCAGCACTCACTTCTGGGCTATTCCCAACTTCTTCCCTCCCTTTTCCCACTGTGGCCCCTGAACTGTGGGGATCCTCAGGGATCCCTAGTGGCCTCAGGGCCCTGGATGCCTTCCCTAACAGCTTCTCTCCCAGCCCCCAGCACTGGCCTGGCCTCCAGTAGCCCATAAGTAGACGAATGAATGAATGAAGAGTTTGGTGGCCTCCCGGCTGTCTCGAGGACCCTCACCCACACCACTGAACTCAGTGTCTCCTCTCCCCACTCTAAGTCCCATGACGGTTCCACTGTCCACCTAGACATCAGGTCAGACCCTGGGGTGCTATGCCTGCTACTTCCTTCCCCGTCTTCCACAGCCCCTCCATCTCCTTGGCCATGGACTTCTCCTTTCCCACCAGGCCCGCTCCCCACCTCTTCCTGTCTCCCGGCTGCAAACCTCTCCCCAATTTGTCTGTCTGGCACCTCTGACAAGACCCGCTTGGGGAATGATTCCAGTAAGTCTCTGCTGGCCCCAAAGAACAGGTTCTGAGCTTTCTCTGTGCTCAGCACCCCCTTCAGAGCACAGTCCAACTGGATGGTGATGGTCTTGGCCGCCCTCACTGCTAGCTCTGTCCCCCTTGAATTCCCCAATTCCCCTCTCACCAGACTTCACCATCTTACTCTTGACAGGCTCCACCATTCACTCAGCTCCTCTGAACAGCCCCTGGGCCTCTTCACCCCCTCACTCAAGCCATCACCTTACCCTCTTGGCTCACCCTTCAGAAAGTGTTCCCAAACACCTTCACCATGACCACCTTGACCAGACCCCATGCTCACTATCCCAGATCACTGCAGCAGCCTCCTCTCTGGCCTCCCTACCTCCCTCTTGTCTCCATATGCTGGGCTCTTTTTTTTTTTTTTTTGGTGGCTGCCCTGTACAGGGATCCAAACCTGTGACCTTAGTGTTGTAAATCTGTTCTCTAACCAACTGAGCTAACCAGCCAGCTCCATATGCTGGGCTCTTGTGACGCCAGCTGGGGAACACCACCCAGGTCCACTAAGCCCTCTGGCCCTGCCCTGGCCACCCCACCAGTGTCACCTCTCATCAACTTGCTTTGCGTCCAGGCCCCACTGGCCTCCACTCAGTTCTGGGGACACTCCACACTCCTTCCTGCCTCAAGGGCCTTTGCATGTGCTGTGCCCTCTGCCAGCGTCCACCTTCCCTGTTATCTTCCCACCATCTGGGTCTTGGCTCCTGCCACCTCCTCCCAGAAGTCTTTTCTTGACCACTTCTTTAAACTGAATTCCTCGTTATTCTGCTTCTAGCATTAAAAAGAAAGTTCTAGGGCCAGCCTGTGGCTCACTCGGGAGAGTGCGGTGCTGATAACACCAAGGCCCCGGGTTCGGATCCCATATAGGGATGGCCGGTTAGCTCACTTGGGAGAGTGTGGTGCTGACAATACCAAGTCAAGGGGTAAGATCCCCTTACCCGTCATCTTTTAAAAAAATAAATAACTAAATAAATAAAAATAAAAAGATGACCGGTAAGGGGATCTTAACCCTTGACTTGGTGTTGTCAGCACCACGCTCTCCCGAATGAGCCACGGGCCGGCCCCTGGTCATCTTTTTAAAAAAATAAAAATTAAAAAAAAAGATTTTTTAAAAAAAGTTCTCCCTGGGGCGGGCCGGTGGCTCACTCAGGAGAGTGCGGTGCTGATAACACCAAGGCCCCGGGTTCGGATCCCATATAGGGATGGCCGGTTTGCTCACTGGCTGGGCGTGGTGCTGACAACACCAAGTCAAGGGTTAAGATCCCCTTACCGGTCATCTTTAAAAAAAAAAAAAAAAAAAAAAAGTTCTCCCTGGTACACTTCACACCACGTAACTATTTTATCTTTACTGTCTAATCTCTGCTCTCACCTCCTTCAGACTATGAACATCAGGAGGGATCTCCTAGAACAGTGCTTGGCATACAGCAGGTGCTCTATAAGTGTCTGGTTATCTAAAGGGTGGAGACCTGCTCTGACCCACATCTGCACCATCCACGTCCCTCAGCACATGGCCAGGCCCCCAGGAGGCTCAAGTGGGCATTCAATGAATGAATGAATGAATGAATGAACGTAGAGGTAGGTACATGTGCCATCCCTCTCTAGAAATCCTGCCTCACCTCCCACTCCCAACTTCCAGGGACAGTCCCACGAGCCTCACTTCAAATATCACCTCCTCTAGGAAGCTCCTCTAATTACTCCCACCTGATCAGTGCCAAGGGGACCCCAGTGCTGCACTGTCCAATATGGCAGCCATCAGCCAGGTGGCTCTTAAGCCTAAAATGTGGCTGTTCCAAACTGAGATGGACTGTAAGCCACAGAGACACACAGGATTTAAAAAAAAGTATGGAGGGGAAAAAAACTATAAAATATCTGTTAACATTTTTTTTATTTTTGGCAGCTGGCCAGTAAGAGGATCTGAACCCTTGACCTTGGTGTTAACACTGCGCTATTACCATGTGAGCTAACCCAACAGCCCCCAAATTTTAAAATATTGATAACATGTTGAAATGATAACATTTTGTATGTACTGAGCTATATAAATATATTATTAAAACTAATTTTGTCCACTTCTTTCTACTTAAAAAAAGCATAGCTACTGGAGAAGTTAAACTTACACGTGTGGCTCACATGGTTTCCAGGGGACAGCGCTATTGCAGGGTCTGCTCTGGACTCTCCCGCTGCCTGTGCTTCCTGTACTAGAGCACATATGTGGTCGTCTGGGTCTGCCTCTGTCTCTCAGACCAGACTGGGAGCCCCTTGAGGGCCAGGCCAGGGTCTGCCTCTTCGCTGGGCATTGACTCCATATCCCAAGGGCTTACTGAGTGCCCAGAGCTCAGTAAAGGCATGCAGACGTGAATATAGGGCCTTAAGAAATGAAGTGACCCTGTCCTGTCCTCAAGAAGGGGGTAGAGGGCCTGGGGATGAGGGCTAGAAGTCTCTGGGGCCCGGTCGATACAGGGCCATTACTTCAGTGACGGCGTTTTATTTAGCCTGTGTTGCCTCAGAAGCCATCTGATCCTTCATTTATTAATTACACATCTCCTGAGGCCTGTGGACCAGACCTAAGCAGGGCGACGCTGGGTGCCCAGGACCTAGGTGGACCTGGCACTTCTGATCTGCCCCAAGGGACCCCTTGGCTTGGTGGGGGCAGGAACTGGGCGCTGTCAGCCACACTTGAACAAGATGTAGAGGGGCGGAGGTTGCCCCTGGCACTGCCTAGGGCCTTAGTGGAGGCTGACAGAGGAGGGGACATTTGAGGAGGACCTTGAAAGACGAGGAGGAGGGTTCAGCAGCAGTTCACCAGCGAGGGGCATCCAGAACTGAGCCACAGGGTGAGGAAGGTGGTGTGAGGTAGCCCCGGAGGGCTGTGACAGCGCCTCCCTCTGGGGGCAGGGTTGGTGACCAAGGCGGGCATACAGTCACCCCTCAGACCCAGTTTCTATTCCTCACCTGAGCATGACCACAACAATTGCTTTGATTGCTTGCCTGGAAATTATTCTGTAGGGACCAGAAAAACGACATACCTTTTGTAAATGGATCATATATCAGACAGTAGCTGACTAAATTATGCTACAAATAGGTGGATATTTGAACAGCAATTAAATTTCTGAAGCTAAAGCCCTCTCTGGCCTTCGTTTAAACCTCTATTAAAAGCTTCAAGAAGCAGGCAAAACTAATCTATGGTGTTGGATGAATGAACAGTGGTTACCCTTGGGGAGGGGACTTTTGGGGAGCTAGGAGTGTTCTTTCTATATCTGGATTCCAGTTATGTTGCTGGGGTCAGTCAGGGAAAATTAATCAGGCTGGACACTTATGATCCACCAGGCTGAGCTTTTCTACAGATACTCTATTCACATATATATCTATATATACGTACACATTAGTATATTTACACATAAATTTATACATATTAATATTTTTAGGGCCAACCCCGTGGCACACTCGGGAGAGTGCAGCACTGGGAGTGCAGCGACGCTCCCGCTACGGGTTCGGATCCTATATAGGAATGGCTGGTGCGCTCACTGGCTGAGCGCGCTGCGGAAGACACCACACCAAGGGTTGCGATCCCCTTACCGGTCACAAAAAAGACAAAAAAAAAAAAAAAGAAGAAGAAAAAAAGGGCCAGCCCATGGCTCACTCGGGAGAGTGCGGTGTTGAGAACACCAAGGCCCCGGGTTCGGATCCCATATAGGGATGGCCGGTTGGCTCGCTGCCTGAGCGTGGTGCTGAAAACACCAAGTCAAGGGTTAAGATCCCCTTACCGGTCATCTTTAAAAAAAAAAAAAAAAAATTTTTATAGCAAAGTATATCAATTACACAGAACAGAATCACATAGATATGGACAATTAAAGAATATTTAAAGAATATATATGTGTGTGTACTCTTTAAGTAACCTTTCATTTTAAAATTATTCTTTAAATTGTTCTTAAAATGGATTAAAATGTACATAAAAACATATATGTGTGTGTGTGTGTGTGTGTGTGTGTGTGTGTGTGTGTATATATATATATATTCTATAAATTTTTTTTGTGGCTGGGTGGTTCAGGGATCCAAACCCTCAATATATTCTTTAAATTTTAAGAATACATTTCAGATCCCTTTACCAGCCAACTGCCAAAAAAAAAAAAAAGCATATGAGAGTACTTCAAAAGTTCATGGAAGGATTCATATTATCTTTTTTTTTTTTTGTCTTTTTCCGTGTCCGGCGACGGATCGCAACCCTCAGTGTTGCCCCCGTATCGGACCGGGACCAGCAACGGGATCGCAGCCCTCGGTGTTGCTCCCGCACCTCGCTCAGCCAGTGAGTGGGAACCGGTCTGTATGTGGGATCCGAACCCTCAGCGGGAGCGCCACCGCGCTTCCCAAGCGGCGCACTATAGCAGTGCGCCACCAGGCTGGCCCACACATTATCTTTTAATTCTATTTTTCCATGAACACTTTGAAGTACCTTCGTACATTTTTAAATATTCAAATTGTATTTGAAGGGCCCACCCGTGGCTCACTCAGGAGAGTGTGGTTCTGATGACACAAAGGCCCCGGGTTCGGATCCCATATAGGGATGGCCGATTGGCTCACTGGCTGAGCCTGGGGCTGACAACACCAAGTCAAGGGTTAAGATCCCCTTACCAGTCATCTTTAAAAAAAAAAAAAAAATTGTATGTGAAATACATTTATGTATATGCACACATATATGCATACGTGTGTATATATTTTTTCTTTAAATAGTCTTTAAATTCTCCACATCTATTTGATACTGTCTTCTGCATGACTAATATACTTCGCTATAAAAAAGAATTCCAAGAGAGAACAAAAGCATTAGGTCTCAAAGGTGAAGGGGCAGCCCTAAAGGGAGGGCACCTAGGCAGAGGCCCAGGCTGCCTGCAAAGATTTAAAGGCAAGTGATAGCCAGGTACCCAGCGACAGTACATGGGTACTGTTGAAGGCAATGCATAGGAGAAAGAGGCTGAAGGCAGCTGTGACAGACTAGGCTAATAAAAGCGACAACGATCCAGCACTCAGGGCCAGCCAGTGAGAGGGAATGAGCTTGCCATCACAGGAGGCATGCAGGCATGTCAGGAAGTTTTAAAAGGATTCTCTCATTCACAAAGGGATTTCTTGGGCCAGGCTCGGAGATGAGTCACATCTGCCCTGCTCTTCGGGAGCCCTTGGACTGGAGGGGAGCCCCTAGACTGGAGAAGAGGCAGACAGGGACAATGGTAAGCATTTTGGGAGAAGCAAACACAATCGGGGCTGGAAGGCTGGAATGAGACTGGGGAGGAAGGCTTTCCAGTACCCAGCTTCTGGGATTTGAGATGAGGCTTAAATGGACCAAGCAGAAACGAGTGGAGGTGTGCTCTGGACGGGAAGACCAGCATGTGTAAAGGCCGGGAGGTCTACGAGCATATGGGAAGGGCGGAGGTCAGGAAGCTTAAAGAATTCAGGAGAAGTGAAGGGGGTTCGGGGAGAGATGAAGTTAGCACAGCAGGTGGGGCCAGACCACGCAGCCTCTCCTGGGTTTTCTGAGGGTGCTGGGGAGCCATGGGGGGATTAGGTCCCTCCTCTGCCTGTGGCTGTTGCTATGAGAGGTGTGTAAGTGGAAAGGAGGCCACCATCTTGGTACAGGCCAGAGTGGGGCAGAGCCAAGGGAAGTGCTGATGGCGCCAAGGATCTGCCCTGCCCTGGGGCTTCTGCTTAGGGGAGATAATGCCTTCCCTAAACATTGACACCTTAACATCCACGGCATCAGTGTGGGTCTGTTACTACCACTAAAGGCATCCTGACAAACCTGGACGCTGCCCTGGAGGAGCGTAACGGAGGTGACACAGGCACTGTCCAGCGTCTGACTGCAAAACCCTACCCTTCATAGCTTTCCAGACTATGGACACTCCATCTACTAAGACTGTAACTTCAGGGCTGGCTGGTCAGCTTGGTTGGTTAGAGCACACTGCTATAACCCCAAGGTCAAGAGTTCAAATCCCCTTACCAGCCAGCCACCCCCCCAAAAAATAAAAAAGACTGACTTGATGTGCTTCCTGTGCAAGTCTCAACAGCCCTGAGTCTTCAGAAAAGGTTCTGGGAGACAATGCTTTTTGATCCTGGACCACTACAAAGCTCAGAACATTCTGGCCTTGCACTGTCCAAAATGGGAGCCACCAGCCACATGTGGCTATTGGACACTTGAAATATGGCCTGTGCACCTAAGGAACTGAATTTGTCATTTTCTTTCTTCTTCTTTTTCTTTTCTTTGGCAGCTGACCAGCATGGGGAACTGAACCCTTAATCTTGGTGTTATAAGGAGGTGCTCTAACCAATTGAGCAACCAGCCAGCTCTCATTTTAATAAATTTAAATTTAAGAACTAATCCTCGAATCAGTGACTGGAAGAGTATGTTTGGAACAACTTGGGTACTTTTTCAACCATAAGTTTTATGAAATCTTTATACAGAACAAGTGATTCTATGAGACTACAGCCCCCAAACTGAGATGAGCTCTGAGTATAAAAAATACACACCAGATTTTAAAGACTTAGTGTGAAAGAGGAACTAAGCTACCATGAATATATTTTAAAATATTGATTACATGGTGAAATAATATTTTGGACATATTGTGATAAATAAAATAAGTTAAAATTCATTTCACTGGTTGTTTTGCTTTCTTAATGTGGCAAGAAAATTTAAACATATATGTGGCATGGGCTGGCCAGTTAGTTCAGTTGGTTAGAGCACAGCCTTGCAAACCAGGGTCAAGGGTTCAGATCCCTATACCAGCCAGCTGCAAAAAAATATATATATATACATATGGCTTGCTTTACAGCACTGGGTTAGATACTCCTCATATTATCCACATCATCACCATCCCTGAGTGATGAAAATATATATTCCTTAAACAACAATGTCACACCCTGTCATTCTCCTGCTAAACCGGGCCTAAAATGCAAGCCATTAAAACTCTGCCTGAGTTACTGCCTAAGATAGTCAGGGTATGTGTGCAAACCCTCACCTCCTGGACCAGAATACGAGTGAGTGTTCTGAGGGCAGGAATGCATGGCTGCTTCAATCCAGGCAGTGTCTCCAGTGTCCCCAGAGTCCAGAGCATCCTGGCACAGAGGTGTTGAATGCATATTTGTGGACCAAGGCCACAAGACTACACCCAGCTGGAAGCAGGTGAGGCTGGGTCCAGTTCCTTAAAATGCAGGCCTGGGTGGGGGTGGGGGTGGGGGTGGGGGTGGGGGCAGAGGTTTCCCAATGGCACACTAACATTGGAGAACCATCAAAGTAGAACTCGGTCATCTTTCTGCACTCTCCACAGTGACCAGAGGCATCCTGTAAAAACTTGAGTCAGATCCTGTCTCTTCTCTGCTCGAAACCCCTCCACAGCTACCAGCTGGGGCAAAGTAAAAGTAAGTCCTCACTGTGGCCCACAGAAGCCTACATCACCTGCCCTGCTCCCTCTCAGGCCGGATCTCCTGTCCTCTCTCCCTACAGCAGAAGCTGCCACCTCCTCCTCCTCCTCCTATGCTCTGAGCACAATCCTGTCTCAGGACCTTTGCACAGGCAGTTCTCTCCGCCTGGACATCCTCCTCCAGAATAATGCATGTCTATTACCCACCAAATTTGATTCTTTGCTCTAATGTCACCTTTTCAGCAAAAGACTCTGAGTTTCTCTATGTAAGAGTCCTGTCCCTAACCCCATCCCCACACTCCTTCCTTGGTTTACTTTCCTCCTAACACCTAATGCCACCTGTCTGGACACCTGATTTATTTACTTGTGTACTGGTCCATCTGCCCCTTGAATGTGAGCACCATAGGGCAGAAACTTTTGTTCACTGCTGTAGTCCCATCACCTAGACCAGTGCCTAGCACTCAGTTGGTTTCCAATAAAATTGGTTTATTCACTCATTTAATCAGCAAACATCTCCTGAGGCCTCCCATGAGCCAGGACCTGCAGAGGGCATAACTGGGGACCCAGGGAGGGGTCAGACCCAGGGAGGGGTCAGACCCAGGGCCTGAGCTCCAGGGGATGGTGAAGACGTCACCAACACAATGGGTCTCAATATGGAGTGAGATGTGCCCTAACGGAGGAGTTAAGAGCACGGTGGCAGCCAGCACCCTCACTTCCATTCACTCACTCAGCAAATGCTCCTAAGGTCTACTCAAGCCAGACTCTGCCCTCACAAGAGCTGGGGCCTGGACTGGCCTGTGGCTCACTTGGGAGAGTGCGGTGCTGATAACACCAAGGCCATGGGTTCGGATCCTATATAGGGATGGCCGGTTGGCTCACTGGCTGAGCGTGGTGCTGACAACACCAAGTCAAGGGTTAAGATCCCCTTACCGGTCATCTTTAGGGGAAAAAAAAAAAGAAAAGAAAAATAAGTACACAATTTAAAATTAAAGGTACAAAGAGCTGGGGCCCTAGATAGGAGGCAGCCCCAGCCCTTGCCCTACTGGCTCCTTGTCAGATAACTGACTTCCGCTGGATTCCTGCACTAGGCAGGAGGGTAGGACCACACCCTCAGGCTGGGCCCAGCTTTAACCTCTCCCCTTCTTATCTGCAGAATTTGCCCTTCCTTGCCCTCCTCCTCAAAACCTGCCTTTCATCTCCTTCTAAACTCTTCTCCTTGAGCTCCGCTGTGCCCTTCAGATCCTCCTGCAGGACGGCTCCACGCTCCTCCCCCTGCTCATCCCTGATCCCTGCCTCCCCTCCTCCCTCCTCATCCACATCCTCCATCCCTTCTCTTCCTTTGCTCCTGCTTGAAACCCTCCCCAGTGCTCTCAGGAAAAACATCAACCTGGCCTCTGCCCACCTCCCCAACATCAGAAGCCATCCCTCTCTGCACCAGCCACACAGGCCTTTCCTCAGAACCTCAACCGGACCTCAGGACCTTTGCACTTGCCATCCCTCTGCCTTCAAAGCTCTTCTCCCCCTCCGTCAGCCTGGCTAATTCCTCCCCATCCTGCCTACACAGTTCCCAGAGTCTTCTGTGCAGCAAAGCCTGGCCTGAGCTCCCCAACAAGACAGAGCCCCCATTCTCTCAACATTGTGGCCCTCCCCCTCACTGGGCTTAGGACGGTTTCCACTTTAAAAAAAAATTGAGATACAATTCACAAACCTTAAAGCTACCCTTTTAGGGCCAGCCCGTGGCTCACTCAGGAGAGTGCGGTGCTGATATCACCAAGGCCACAGGTTCGGATCCCTATATAGGGATGGCCGGTTAGCTCACTTGGGAGAGCGTGGTGCTGACAACACCAAGTCAAGGGTTAAGAACCCCTTACCGGTCATCTTTTTAAAAAAACCAAAACAAACAAAAAAAACCCCACTATCCTTTTAAAGTGTACAATTCAGTGGTCTTTAGTACGTTCACAATGTTGTGCAACCATCACCACTACCTAACTCCAGAACGTTTTCGTCACCCCAAAAAGAAACCCTATATTCATTAGCAGGCACTCTCCATCCCACTACTCCCCAACCTTAGGCAACCACTAATCTTTCTGTCTCTATGGACTGACCTATTCTGGACATTCCATCTAAACATAATCATACAATATGTGGCCTTTTGTGTCTGGCTTTTTCACTCAGCATGATGTTTTCAAGGTTCATCCACCTTGTAGCAGGTATCAGTACTTCATCCCTTTTTTTTTTTTTTTCCTTTTTGTCTTTTTTACTGACCGGTAATGGGATCGCAACCCTTGGTGTTGCGCCCGCACCGTGCTCAGCCAGTGAGCGGGAACCGGTCTCCACATGGGATCCGAACCCTCGGCGGGAGCGCCGCTGCACTCCCAAGCAGCACACTCTACAGTGCACCACCCGGCCGGCCCTACTTCATCCCTTTTTATAGCTGAATAATACTCCATTGTATGGACAAACCACATTTTGTTTATTCATCAGTTAATGGACATCGAGTTATTTCCATTTTTTTGGCTATCATGAGTAATACTGCCGTGAATATCTGTGTGCAAGTGTTTGAGAAGAACAACTGCAATTTGTATGGACCACCTTCTTCCCCACAGGGCTGGGAGCTTCACAGGAACCCAAACAAGTCTGTCCTATTCACCACTGTGTTCCCAGCACTCATCAGAAGGCTTGAAACATACCAGTCCTTCAACATATACTTGCTGAGAAAAGGCCAAGAGGAATCCCTGACTCTCCAGCCCCAATTCCTCTAGCTAAATTACTTCCAGTGCCCCCAAATCTGAGTCTCCCTTCTGTCTTCTAGCTTCCCTCCGGAGTCCTGCAGTGACACCCACATGTGTTCTCTTTCCTTCCCCAACCCCCACCATCCAATCTCATTACAAATCCTTTTGGCTTTTGCTTCAAAAATTATCCCAAACCCAACCACTTCTCACCAGTCTCTTCTCATGCCAGTCAAGCCAACACCATCTCTTGCCTGGAGGCCTGCAACACCTTCCCAATTTGGTTCCCTGCTTCCGCCTCTACCTCTAAGGTCTGTTTTTCTCACAGTAGCCAGAGGAATTATTTTAAAACATCAATTGGCCATGTCCCTCCTCTGCTCAAAATCTTCCCATGGTTCTCCTTTCTTTCACTCAGAAAAGGACCAAAGTGCTCATCATGACCTACAAAGCCCTACACGATTCCATCTCCTCTCTGCCTTCATCTCTTGCCCTCTTTCACTCATTTGGCTCCAGCCACACTGATCTCTTTCTTATGTGAACACACACTAACCATGCTACAAACTCAGGACCTTTGAATGCACCTCCCCTGCCTGGACCCTCCAAGATCCACAGGGCTTGCTTCCTCATTTTGTTCAAATCCACTCAGATGTCACCTTCACTGAGCACTCTGTCAATCCCGGTTCCTCTCTTCCCCCTTGCCTTTCTTATTTTTCTTCACAGCACCAGTCATCATCTGACATTGTATCGTTTATTGCATTCTCTGTATTTATTTTCTATCTCCTTTAGGGAACGTGTGCTCCCAAGAACTGGGATTCCTGTTCACTACTGTAGCCCCAGTGCCTAGAACAGGGCCTGGTATGCTGATGTAGTGATCAAAAAGTATCTGTCAAACGAATGAATGAATGAACCTTCAGAGGCAAAATGCTGTTATTAATGGATTTTGCAGAGAAGACAGCTGAGACTTAAAGAGGTTAAATAACTTGCTGAGGGTCACAATGCTGGTAGGTACCCATGGCAATG
The DNA here is from genome assembly GCF_000696425.1 of Galeopterus variegatus. NCBI lineage: Eukaryota > Metazoa > Chordata > Mammalia > Dermoptera > Cynocephalidae > Galeopterus > Galeopterus variegatus. Next base: position 20,898 of record NW_007732560.1, on the reverse strand, counting down.
CACAGCGCATCTACTTGTGACAGCAGGACCCCCCACCTGGTCCTCAACCACTCATAGATCCACCCCCTCTCCTAACAACCATATCGTCCCTCCTCCAACTGATACCCAACAGTTTCCACCCCTCCTGTCCACTGAGCACCTACTTAGCACCAGATCCTTCCATAACCACTAAATCATTATTATTATTATCATTGGCAGCTGGCCAGTATGCATAACCACTAAATTCTAAAATAATCATTGGGTGCTTGACAGGAGCCACTCCTCATATCCAGCTGACAACTATAGCTAGTGCCTGGAATATGTGAAAATCCTCATTCACATACGTTTCACAACAACCCCCTCAGGAAGGTGTGATCAGCAGTCTCTCCTGACAGATGAGGAAACTGAGAGGTGAAGTCTGGCATCTGAGGTCACACAGTTAGGGAATGGCAGCAGTCAAACTCACACCCAGGTCTGGCTGACCCTGAAGCCCATGCAGACATAGCCTCTGAAGGTTCTTGGCAGCTCCAAACACCAACAGCTTCTCCCAGGAATTGGGAGATGACTTGCCACCAGGCCTCCCATCATCATGGAATCACTGTCCCCATATTGCTGTGCTCCTTGACCCCTAACTTCTCTCTGGGACCAATCTTTTCCTACCCCCCAGCTTTCCAGATCTCTCCTCCACAAACCCCTCCTTCCTTGAGGTCTCGGCTCTCCCCGCTGTGGCCCAGCCCCCAAATCCTCACTCTATAATGTCCTCTCCTTTCCAGGCCCCCGTTCCCTGTCTCAGGTTCTCCCGAGACTCTACACCTGCAGTGCCTCCCGTCTGTGCTCTCTGGGTCCCTCCTTTCCCCTCAATAGCCCCTCTAGCCCTCTCCCCACTGTCGTCCATGTCACCTAAGCAATCCCCCACCCTAGAGCCCTATCCCCCACCAGGGTCCCTCTACAGTCCTCCCCTTTCCATCTTTCCAACCCCTTAGACTTTCTTCCACTCCCAGGCGTCCTCTATAACACTAGCCAGAAGCCTCAGTGACCTATCTAGCACCCTTCCCGTCTATGACATCCCCTCTCCCAGATCCTCAAGGCCTGGCCCCATTAAGCTTCCTGTGTTCCACCTCCCCCTGGTCCCCTCTGGCCTCCCATTTCATCGCTCCACAAGGTACCTCCCCCATGCACCTCATTCCCTTTCTGTGTACATCAGGGATCCCTCTAACCCCATCGTTTGTATGATCCCCCAGCTTTTCTACCATTCCCAGGGGCCACCTCTATGCCCCCATCCCCGGGACCTCACTTGCCTCCTCCCCTTTCAGACCCTCCTGGACCCCTCTGGCCACTCCGTGTCGTCACCTCAAGAGGCACTCTGACACCCCAAGCCCCTGCACTGCCCCCACCCTAAAGTTCCCCCGGGGCCCCTCTATCCTCTCCCTCTTCGACTGCGAAGACTTTCTATCCCCCGGGTCCCTCTGGGACCCCCAAACCCCTCAATTCCACGCTCATCCCCTCCCCCGCGTCTCCAGTGCCCCCCGGCCGCGCGCTCACAGTTCCGGATGTCGGAGATGAACACCGCGAGCCCCCGCATCCCATCGCCCTTGGACACGGCCGGCATGATGGCGGTGGTGTCGGCTCCAGGCCTGACCGGACAGGGCACAGCGCAGCGGGGGCTGGCGGGCGGGGACCAGGCGGAAAGGACCCCAGGCAGCGCCGAGGAGCCAAGCCGGCCAGGGGGAGGGCGGGCTGGCGGGCGGGCTGGCGGGCCGTGGCACCGCCCCCTGACCCCTCCTCTTCTCCGGCGCCCGGAGCCGTCAGCCACCCATTGGCTGTGGCTGCTGCCGCTCACACTCGGGCTCGCCTCCCCGGCGCCCTCTCTCATTGGTCGCCAGGCAAAGGCACGCCACTACGGTTGCTCCAGTGGCCCGCTATTTCCGTTCTGGAGCGCAGGAGGAGGCGTTGCCCCGAAGACTGGCGGAGTTCTATTACGCACGGTGGGACCGCCTCCTCCGCCTGGCCGGGTCCAGCATTGATTGGATCGGGCTCCTCTCCATCACAGGAGGGCGGGACCCCAGGCAGGCGGAGGGGGGCGGGCCGAGGAGGCGGGACTTGGGTTGACCAGGGCCAATGGGTAGGTAGGGAGTCTCCTTAGGCGTAGCGGATTCGCGGGGCCTGTCTTACTTCCGCTCTTGATTGGGCGGTTGTGGGGGCGGTTGGAGGGCGACGACCGGTAGGGAAGAAAAGAGAAGTAGGCGGTGTCACTCAGCTGGGCTGGGATAGGTGGAGTGACGCCTGCAATTCTCTGCTGCAAAGAAGAGGCTGGGCGGGGCAAGAGGGCGTGAGGCATCTACTGCGCAAGCGTCTCTCTGTTCCCTTCCTCCCTCCGATCCCGCTCCCCGGACTCCTTAGACCCTCTACCAGGAAGCCTCCCCGTGCTCTTCCCCTCTTCTCTGTGGCTTACTCGTCGGGACTTGTCCGGAGACCGAGAATCCCAGAGGGCAGGAACTGTAACTGAAGGCCAGTCCCATTAAGCAGAGAGGTCCAGAAAGACTGAATGACTCGCCCAAGGCGACACAGCTCAGAAGTGAAAGAGTCAGAATTTACACTATATTCTGGCTTTTAACCACTTCTCGATATACTGTCCATCGCCTTCTCCTCCCCCCAACTGCAATGCCTCGGGCAGCCTGCATTATAGCAAATATCAAATCAAAACGGATTCTCTCCTCCACTGTACGTGGAACTCCTCCCGGGCAAGAACGGGGCCTGGTATTGAAGAGCTGGAACGAAACTGTCAAAGGAAGGAATGGATGAATCTGCAGTTGGCCCGGCCTCCTCCCCTCCCCCAGGTCCCCAGAGACTTCGGTTGACTAGCTTTGGAGAAGGCAAAGCTGCCAGAACTCCAATGCCCTGGGCTATTGAGAAATGTGGGGCAAAGGGAAATGGAAGAGTCCACTCCTGTCAACTCGAGGAACAAAACTCCACCCCTCCACCCTTTTATAATCTCAGGAGCCAAATATTCTTGGAATGAGCCTTGGGGGCGTGTGTCCTGGGTCCTGGGAATGTGCACTCTGAATCCTGGGGGGATGGGTTAAGAAGAGCCCACCTTGAGCGTTCAACAGATCCATCCATTTGGGTTCCCAGGAATAGGGCTTGGGAAAGTCCATTCTGGATTCTAGGAGGACATGGGTCAGCTGTTTAGACATGGAGAGTCCATTTCTAATATGGGGAGAGGGGGAAGCCTGTTTGCCCCTAAAGAGCATAGGGCAGTTCCATTAAAAACAAACAAAAGTCATTAGTACCGGGACTTGAAGAAGTCCTTTTTATGGAGAGACACATTAAGCTTTCCAAGGACTGAAGGAGTCAATTCATGACACGGGAGGAAGCACCTTCCCTGAGGATAACGCCATTAAAAATATGTATTAGCAGTGGGGTTTGAACTGTTCCTCTTTTTGAGGGATATGAAGGAGAGACATCGAGGGTTCAAAGAACAGGAAAAGCCTGTCCCTCAATAAGGGGGAAAAGCCACCTCTTCCCTGCCGCAACCCTCTACCTCCCTTCTCACCCACCACCTTCCACCCCCCTGCCCAGAGCCCACCTGAGAACACATGGCATTAACTCTGGGTTCTCGTGTGGGAGAAGGATGTCCTGATTCTAGGTCTTGTCAAGGGTAGGTCTTCCTTCCAACACCACAGAGCCCACGAGTTAGCCACAAATTAATTAAAACAGAGCCAAAAGCAAAGGCATTCTAAAGGACTGGAGACTCCCCCTGGGGAGGACAGCCTCCCCAGCCTTCTTCTGCAAAACCCTGGTACTATTTGATCCTACACAAGGATCGTTGTGGTGTCACCACAGGAGCTCATGGACTGACCGTGTTGGCTTAAACACAGTGGTAACCACATATATAATTTTCAATTTATCCAGGGGCCGGCCTGTGGCTCACTCGGGAGAGTGCGGTGCTGATAACACCAAGGCCCCGGGT
>NW_007732560.1:14611-15854 GCF_000696425.1 Galeopterus variegatus | reverse complement strand
CCGGGGCCTTGGTGTTATCAGCACCGCACTCTACCGAGTGAGCCACGGGCCGGCCCTATCCAGCCACGTTTTTTAAAAAGTAAAAAGAAACAGATGAATTTAATTAATTTTAGTAATACATTTTATTTAACCAAGTATACGCAAATATTATCATTACAGCATATTTTACATTTTTATTTTCGTAAGTCTTTAGAATCTGGTGTTTTACACTTACAGTACATCTTCTTTCAGACTGACCACATCACAAGCGCTCATAGCCACAGGCTATTGATAGTGGCTGACGTGACAGTGGCTACCATATTGGACACCATAGAATTATAGAATTGGATTTGAGCAAGACCATTCAGGTTCTTGAGGAGCTGCTCAAGGAATTGATGGGTTGAACCACCAAAAGATTCTAAGAATTTGACTTGAGCAAATCAACTCTTGATTGTCTTCAGAAAAACCAGATTCAACCCCCAGTTTTTCCATTTCGGCAAATGATCCTCCATCCATCACCCAGACACTCCTGCCAGAACCCCTCCTGGTCTCACCGCAAAACAAAGCCAGGACACATCCCAAAGCCAACCACCTCCCTCCATCACCACTGCCTCACCCCCGGCAGACCACCAGCACTATCATCTCTTGTCTGGATCCTGGCGGTGACGCCCCTTGCGGCTCTCCTGGCTTCCATCCTGGTCACCCATGGGCTAGTCTCCTCACGCGCCCAGTGTGCTTTTAAAAACATCACTCACTGTGTCCTTCTCCAGCTTAAAAGCTGTCACTGTCTTCCCAGACTGCTCACTGATATTGGCACCCCCACCCAGCAGGACACGCTGGCTTCCTCTGGGCCATTCAGAACCTCCAGACTCGTTCCAGTCCCTCCTCCCCCTGCTTTCCCCATGGCTGGCTCCTCCTTACAGTTCAGGTCTCAGCTCCCTGTCCCCCTTCTTGCAGAGAACATCCTGGACTCAGGGGTTTAAAACAACCTCTTCCTTCCCTCTCCTGTCATTGTCTCTCTTTTTTTATTTGGTGCTGGTCAGTATGGGGATCAAACCCTTGGCCTCAGTGTTATAGAACCACACTCTAACCAACCGAGCTAAGCAGCCAGCCAGGCTCCGACCATCCTCAAACACATTATCCCATGTACAATCCCCACGGGTTCCACATCTGCAGATTCAACCAACTATGAGTCGAAAAAAATTTTTTTTTTTTTATAAAAGATGACCGGTAAGGAGATCTTAACCCTTGACTTGGTGTTGTC
>NW_007732560.1:7669-13267 GCF_000696425.1 Galeopterus variegatus | reverse complement strand
GGGGTTCTGGAACCAATCCTCCACAGATACCGAGGAACAACTGTTATTTTTTTAAAATGTGTTATAGAAATTTTCAAATAGACCCCAGAGTAGGAGGATATGAGGCACCACCATCTACCCAGCTCCACATACAACACTCATTGTTTCGTCTATAACCCTCTCTGTCTCACTTCCGCACCCACCCCAAAGGATTATGTTAAAGCACGTACTCGTCATAGCTTTCCATCCCCATCACCCAGTTTCTTCCGCAATGATTTATTATGAAACTTTCTAAATATTCAGAAAGTCAAAACCACCCCACCTCCCACCTTGACCCCCATTCACATTTTGCTCCACTTACTTTGTCGTGTATTTGTCCATCTGGCATTCCTTCACTCCACTCTTCAATCCATCTGTGGTTTTGATGCATTCAGAGTATACATTCAATATTCTTCATCTCAGGGGTTGAATTGTGTCCACCCAGAAGACATGGAAGTCCTAATCTGCAGTACCCGTGGATCTGAACTTATTTGTTTTGTTTTGTTCTATTTTGTTTTCTGGTGGCTGGCCATCCAGTAGGGAGATCTGAACATACGAGGATCCAAATCCTTGACGCCGGTATTATTAGCACCTAGCTCTAACCAAGTAAGCAAACTGCCCAGACTGACCTTATGTGGAAATAGGGTCTTTGCAGATGATCATGTTCAGATGAGGTAATTTGGGTGGGTGTTAATCTGATATAATTGCTGTCCTTGAAAAGGGGGAAAGTTTGGACACAGATACAGACACTTTAAGAGAGAAGACAATATGAAGACACAGGGAGAAAATGGCCATCTGCAAACCAAGGAACACCTGAGGCCACCAGAAGCTAGGAGAGAGGAAAGAGGCCTGGAACAGATCCTTCCCTCACAGCATTCAGAAGGAATCAACCCTGGGTGGCCCGTGGCTCACTCGGGAGAGTGCGGTGCTGATAACACCAAGGCCACAGGTTCAGATCCCTATCTAGGGATGGCCGGTTGGCTCACTGGGTGAGCGTGGTGCTGACAACACCAAGTCAAGGATTAAGATCCTTTACTGGTCATCTGGCCGGTTGGCTCACTGGGTGAGCGTGGTGCTGACAACACCAAGTCAAGGGTTAAGATCCTTTACTGGTCATCTTTTTTTTTAAAAAAAGAAGGAATCAACCCTGCTGACACTTTGATCTTGGATTTCTGGCATCCAGAACTGTGAGACAATAGATTTCTGTTGTTTAAGCCACCCAGCCTGTGGTACTTTGCTATGGCAGCCCTAGGGAACGAATACAATCCCAAATACTCCAACATATATGTCATTAACTATAGTTCAATGTTTATTTAAGATTCTTTTTTAATAGATAAAACTTGGGCTGATTGGTCAGCTCAACTGGTGAGAGCACAGCCTTGTAACACCAAGGTCACAGGTTCAGATCCCCGTACTGGCCAGCCACCAAAAAAAAAAGAAAAAAAATTGGTAAAATTTATGCATAGTTAAAGTCTCACGTCCCAAGTGTACAAATCGATGAGTTTTGAAAAATGCCGTAACCTGATTTTGATTCCCTTTATATCACTTACTAACCTCAGATATTTTCTTGTTTATGTATCTCGTCTATGGTCTTCCCTGGCCCAACACCCCATAGAATGTACGATCCTCTAGGGCAGGGATCGATCCTCATCCACCACAGTCTCCCAAACTCTAGGCAAGTGCTGAATCCAGGGTGCTGTATTAAGAATCGAGTATGAGTATATGGGGCTGGGTGAACCCAAAGTTAGTCTCAGGGAGAGGGAAGTTGGACCCCTCCCAAGCACCAGTGGGCTGACCCATTGTAAGTTCTGGACTAGAATGAACAAACGCACCGCAGTTCTGAAGGGGCGGGGCACATTTGGTGCAGAAGCGGAATCCTGGACCGGTAGAGTCCACTGAGACCCCCTGGGGGAATTCCCTGAGCCAGCACCTCTTCCTACTCCCCATGCACTGGGGCCCAGTGGTTGGGTCCTTTGTGAGGCAGGCTGGAGGAGACAGGGGAGTCTGAGGGTCAGTGGTCAGAGTAGGTGGGGAGTCTCAGAGGACGGAGTCCCTGGGAACAGGCCCCCCCCACCACACATGCCATGGCGAGTGTGGTGGTGAAGACAATCTGGCAGTCCAAAGAGATCCATGAGGCCGGCGATCCCCCTGCAGGGGTTGAGAGCTGCTCCCAGCTGGTCCCTAAACCTCCTGCGGGGGTGACCAGCCTGGCCAAGGGGATTGCAAAGAAAAAGAAGGCCGTGTCATTCCATGGGTGAGTTTGATGCATCCTGTTGGGATGGTCCTAGAGCCCAGCACAGCCTCCAACAGAGCACACGTCCTACCATGGGTGCTGGACGAAGGGGCGGGGGGAGAAGGGAAGTGGGTAAGACAGAGGGGTCAGGCAAGAGGGCAGCAGCGAAGGAAAAATAAACAGCGAGGGAGGTAGAGAGGAAGATGGTAGTGGGGACGGAGGGGGGAAGAAAAAGTCAGTGGAGGGGCCGGCCTGTGGCTCACTCGGTAGAGTGCGGTGCTGATAACACCAAGGCCACGGGTTCGGATCCCATATAGGGATGGCCGGTTCGCTCACTGGCTGAGCGTGGTGCTGACAACACCAAGTCGAGGGTTAAGATCCCCTTACCGGTCATCTTTAAAAAAAAAGTCAGTGGAGAAGGAGAAAGTCAGGAGATGGAATGGGGACTATTGAGGGAAGAAGAAAGTAGGCAGCGGGGACAGAGAAGGGAAAAGGGGGTCGTCAGCGGAGAAGAAGTAGATGAAGAAAGTAGGAGGTGAGGCTGAAGCCAGAGAGAGTAGTGGGTATGTCTACAGAGAGGCAGGAGGGGCCAGACCCCTCTGGGGCTGCATCCGACCTTTCTGCCTGTTTCTTCTCCCCAGGGTGGAGCCCCGGATGTCCCACGAGCCAATGCACTGGTGCCTGAACCTCAAACGGTCCTCAGCCTGCACCAATGTGTCATTGCTCAACCTGGCTGCCATGGAGCCCTCTGAGTCCTTGGGGACAGAATCGATCACAGAAGACAGCAGTTCACTAACACTGCCTGGGACCCCTGCCTCTCCCATCCCACTCTGGGCTACAGATGACCCAGACATCACTGAAATACTGGTGAGGGGCCCCCAGCTGGGGAAGAAGAGGGTCCTCACCCTGGTGGTAGGCAAATACTGAGGAGGGGAAAGGGGTATTTTTGATTTGGAATGAGAAAGTTCTGTCACTCTTTGAGACCCAGAGAAACTGCCTCCTCGTTCCTTGACAGCTAGCCATGAATCTGAGAGTTGGCTTTTAGTTCATTCAGTATATTTTTGATTTGGAATGAGAAAGTTCTGTCACTCTTTGAGACCCAGAGAAACTGCCTCCTCCTTCCTTGACAGCTAGCCATGAATCTGAGAGTTGGCTTTTAGTTCATTCAGTCACTTCCTAATGTCCCAGGTGAGGCTGGTGTCATAGATATGAATCAGGCCAGGTTCCTGCCATCGGGGAGCTCCCAGTCTGGTGGGGGTGACAAACATAGACTAGAGTGATAAATTCTGTAATGGAAGGGATCCCAGAGGAGGGCCTATCGAACCAGGCTGGCAGTATCAGAAAAAGCTTTCAGGAGCAGGCAGTGCTGAAATTGGGCCTTGGTGGATGAGTAGGAGTTCTTTGAGGGGGGTCACACAAGAATCTGGGTCAAAACTGAGAGGTGAGCAAGATCTAGGGGAATTTAGGGAATTCCTGACAGAAGCGTGGAGAGCTACAGCTTGGTCCTTTGGCTCCCCTTACCTCTCCCCCGAGTCCCCACCAGGCTTCCCCTGGGCCAGGCCTGAACTGGGCTTGATACAGACGCTGAGAATTACACTAACAATAATCATGATCATAATGATGCTAATAAGATTCACTGGCATTTACTGAGCACTTTCTATGTTCTGGAAGCCTCAATTTCCTCACCTGTAAAATGGAGATGCATGCGTTTGTTCTTTCAATGAATTATTCTTTAATGCCTATAATGTCCCAGGCACTGGTCTGGGAGCAGGAAATAGAGCAGCACCCAAGACAGAGTTCTGGATATAACAGTACCCATCATGTTATAATATCAAGGTCAAGGGTTCGGATCCCCTTACTGGCCAGCCTCCAAAAAAAGTACCCATCTCAAGAGGTCGGCGTGAGAAGGAAGTACTGCTCATTCACATAAAAAGTTTGGCACAGCAGCCAGCTGTAAGCACAGAATGAATATTGGTGGTTGTCATTATTACTTATGTTATTATTTATCCCCATTTCACAGATGAAGATACTGAGGCCCAGAAAGGTTAAATACAGTTTGTAAGTGGTGGAGCCAGGCTTGTGGGGGGAGGGGTAGTGGGGCACCATGCATTGACAGGGACAGTAGAGGTCACTTTGGGAACCCTGAAGGGGGACGCCTTGGCCCAGCTGGCCATGGTCAAAGAAGCTTTCCAGAAAAGACGACACACGAGCTGGATCTTGAAGATAAGGAAGGCATTCCCCATGCAGAAGACAAGGAAGGGTGTCCTAGCTATCAGAAAGAGCATGTGCAGGTGGACGGCGGCTGAAAGGAGCCTGGCGTAAGAGGGTAACTGCAAGTTGGTGCTTGCAGCTGGAGAGGGGTATGTGAGAGAGAGGAGGCTGGACACAGGCCACACAGGCTGAGAAATGTGGGCATTCTCCTGAGGGCGACGGGGAGCCAGTTTGTGTTTAGGGGAGAGAGAGAAGCAGAGAGAAGATTTTGGCTCCATTCCCATTTACTGAGCTCCTACTGTGTGCCAGGGGTCGTGCTGTGTCCCTTATGGTGGGGATCTCACTTTCACTTCTTGCAAGTCTACAAGGGAACTGATATAATTACTCAGTTTAAGGTCAAGGTCAGCAAGCTTGTGAGAAGCAGGGTCAGGACTGGAAGTCTGGTGTGTTTGAAGCTAAAGCAAAAGTCCTTTCCTTCCATAAAACTCTCCTGGGGCTGGGTGAAGACATTTAGAGGGGAGAGACTGGAGGCAAGGAGGCCGGAGAGGAGGCTGCGCGAGGGCCCAGGATAGGAGGACGAGCTGGAGAGAAGGGGACAGGGCGGAGTCAGGGGTGGGACGAACAGCCGCAGAGACGCGTCCTCCCCCCGCGGAGCACTTCTCCCTCCTCTGCGAGTGCCTCTCAGGCAGCACTTGCAGCCGTGTGCCTCCCACCAGAGCTATTTCTGAGTCACGTCCCTCAGCGGATGGTGACAACTGAGAAAGAGCCATAATCAGCTTGGATCAAGGCCTGACGCAGCCTTGAGCTCCCTGTAGGACTGCAGCTGAATGTCAGCCTAAGGGACTTCTAGTTCTTTCTCCATGACATGGGAAGAGTAATGACACCAAAACCTCGGGAATATGCAGGAGCAGTGAGAGGGGGGTGGCAAGAGCAGACACCAGCACCCAGCACCAGAGCTACCTAGGAGACAAAGTGGGAGACAGCAGAGAGGAGGGGACAGAGACCCAGAGTGAGGGGGGGACAGAGACCCAGAGGGAGGGGGACAGAGACCCAGAGGGAGAGAGGGGACAGAGACCCAGAGGGAGGGGGACAGAGACCCAGAGGGAGGGAGGGGGACAGAGACCCAGAGGGAGAGA
>NW_007732560.1:5074-6618 GCF_000696425.1 Galeopterus variegatus | reverse complement strand
GACAGAGACCCAGAGGGAGGGGGACAGAGACCCAGAGGGAGGGGGACAGAGATCCCAAGGGAGGGAGACACAGGCGTCGTGTGGGGTGATAGATATTCAGACAGAAGAGGAAAATGATCCAAGTAGGAGGAGACAGATCTGTAGAGGGGAGCAGAAGCCTAGAGATGGGGACATCACAGAGAAGGAAGATAGAGACCTAAAGAAAGGGACAGATACTTAGAGAAGAGAAAGGCAGAGACTCCAAGAGGGGGACAGAGACCCAGAGAGATAAAGGCACAGAGAACAGGAAATAGGGTCTGGAGACCCCGAACAGGAGAGGTGGAGAGGCAAAGAGGGGAAGACGAAGAGACAGGACAGGGTCAGAGACCCAGCGGCTATGGGAGAAAGTGACCCCTTGAGAAGGGGACAGAGATCAAGTGAGGAGGAGAAAGAAAATCGGAGATACAGGAGTGGGATAGAGACGGAGATAGAGAAGGAACAGACACTGGGAGGTGTGGGGGAGGACAATGAACTGAAGAGAGGGGGACGGAGATCCAGGAGGTGATAGGGACTCTGGTTGAGAGAGTGAAAGGCCCCAGCAGGAGGGCGGGACAGCGGGAGAGTGGTGAAGCAGACAGCTTTGGCTCCTGGGATAAGTTGTGATGTCTTTAGGAAGCCAAAGGATGCAACTGAGGAGGTGGAACTACTTTTTGGAAGGTCACACAATGAATCAGTGGCAAAGACTAACAGGGCAGGGTCAGGACCTGTACTCCTGTCTGCAGATGTCCCTGAAGCCGCCGTGAAGGTCCGTGTTGCCAAGGCCCCTTCCTGTAGATCCTGTCCTGTTGTCCTTATTTTTAACAGTGCTGACGCTAATCACGTGCTTTACTTATGGATCAGATCAAGTTGACCCTTACTCATTGCCCTCTGAGCAAGGAGTCATTATTCTCATTCTGTGGGAAAGGAAACCGCAGCCGGCTCCAGGAGGGGAATGGGACTGCCGAGAGTTGCACAGTGTGTGGGTGGCTGAGGCGTCCCCAGGACCCTGGCTTCTCCGTCATACTTCACTTCGTAGACAAGGCTGGCCGGCTCTGCCTTGATCACTTCATCTGCTCTCAGAAAAGCTAAAATTCACTTCCAGGGACCCCAGCTTCCCTTTTGCCTTTTCAAAGAAGTATTGACTAGTAGCCTTTCTGATTCAGCCCATGTTCATTCCAGTGGCAATCCTGTGAGGGCAGCTGTTATTTGCATCTCCATTTTACAGGAAGGGAAACAGAGGCACAGAGAGGCCAATCTCCCTCCCTGAAATCATACAACTAGTAAGTGAGAAAAATGAATTGACCCCAGGGTCTGTTTCCTAGATTCCCAGCACAGTTACCCACAGGAAAGCCAGGGCCTTCTGGTCTTCAGTTTAGAAAGGTTATTTTATGTATTGGTTATCTATTGCTATAAAACAAATTACCCCAAAATTTAAAACAACAAACCTGGAGTGACTTACCTGGGTGGTTCTTTTTTTTTTTTTTTGTCTTTTGTCTTTTTCCGTGTCCGGCAACGGATCGCAACCC
>NW_007732560.1:0-4347 GCF_000696425.1 Galeopterus variegatus | reverse complement strand
CGGGAGCGCCGCCGCGCTTCCCAAGTGGCACACTATCCAGTGCGCCACCGGGCCGGCCCACCTGGGTGGTTCTGACTCAGGGTATCTCATGAGGTTGCAGGCAAGATTTCATCCAGGCTGCAGCATCTGAACGCATGCGTGGGGCTGGAGGGTGTGCTATCAGGCTGGCTCACGCACATGGCTTGGTTGGAGGCGTCAGTCCCTTTCTGATTGCTGGCTGGAGGCCTCGGTTCCTCACTACGTGGGCCTGTCTATAAGTGGCTGCTTATGACATGGCAGCTCTCATTCCCTACAGCAAGAGAGAGCAAGTAGGAAACCATAGTTCCTTTAATGAACTAGTCTCTTAAGTCACATGTCATCACTTCTGCCTTTATTCTATTTACTGGGTGTGAGTCCAGCCCGTAGTCAAGTGAGGGGAATAAGGATCCACATTTTAAAGGCGTGTCAAAGGAGTTTTGGACATATTTTAAACCACTGTATTTTGAGGGGTTTTGGTAGAAGATGTCATTTATCAGGATGATATTCCCTTCTATTCCTAGTTTGTTGAGTGTTTTTATCATGAAAGCATGTTGGACAAAAGTCTGATGATTTTTCTTTATTGACATGATCATGTGTTATTTCCTCTTTACCTAAGAGTATTGTATGTTACCTTGGTTGATTTTTTTTTTTTTATTGCTGCCGGCTGGTACAGGGATCTGAACCCTTGACCTTGGTGTGTTACAGCACGGTGTTCTAACCAGCTGAGCTAATGGGCCAGCCCCAGCCTTGGTTGGTATGCTAAACCAACCTTGCATTCCTGGGGTAATTTCCACTTGGTCATGGTGTATAATCCTTTTTATATGCTGCAGGATTCAGTCTGCTGGTATATTGCTGATGATTTTTGTGACTCTATGATAACGGATATTGACCTGCAGTTTTCTTTTCTTGTGATGTCTTTGTCTGGTTTTTGTATCAGGGCAATATTGGCCTCATAGTATTGAACCCAAGTCTAGCTGCCCAGCACCAAACAGAAACAAAAGATTCAAAAGTCAAATGTTGGCAAAAGGGAAGTCAGCTTTATTCAGGAATGCCAGCGACTTGAAGGAGATATTAGGCTAATCCATCTCCCAGGCTCAGATTTGCCAAGGAGCTTTTGAGGAGGAGACTGAGGGAATGGAAGGCAGTAGGGGGAGAAATGAGCTGTGGGGCTATGTGCAAGGAGCCAGGTGCAAATTGTCACCAAGGCTCTGTCCGGCTCCTGTCCTTGTCCTTGATGTTACCTTAGGGTCCTGCAGGGCTTTGGTTTGCTTCAGGGTGGAATCAACATAGCTTTAGTGGTGTCTTCCTTGGTTTCTCAGAGTCTGGAAAACAGCTCTGCACTTAAGTAATGTCATCCTGCCCCATAACCAAGTTTCAAAATATCAAATAACCATGGGGAAAGAGGAAACTCAGAGAAATGCATGCTGAGAAAAAAACCTGTGTTTTCTAACATTTTTTTCTAAAGCCCATGCAGTTGTAGGTCCCAGCGTGGCTTCAGTCCTGCTCATTCCAACAACAGAATGAGTTAGAAGCTGCTCCCTCCTGTTCTATTTTTTGGAAGAGTGTAAGATGGATTGTTTGTCATTTCTTTTTAAACAATTGGTAGAATTCACCAGTGAAGCCACCTGGTCTTGTGTTTTTCTTTGTTTTTAATCACAAACTCAATCTTTTCACTTGTATGATTTTTTAGTTCTTCTGGAGTCAGTTTTGGTAGTGTGTGTTTCTCGGCATTTTTCCATTTTATCTAGATTATCTAATCTGTTGGCATACAGTTGTTCATAGCACTCCCTTATCCTTTTTTTCCCCCATAAAGTCAGTAGCAATGTCTCCTCTTTCCCTCCTGATTATAATAATTTAAATTTTCTCTCTTTATTTCTTGGTCAATCTAGCTAAAAATGTGTCAGATTTGTGAATCTTTTCAATAAACCAACTAATGTTTTTGTTGATTTTCTCTATTGTTTTTCTATTCTCTATTTCATTCTACTCTAATCTTTATTATTTCCTTCCTTCTGCTACCTTTGGGTTTAGTTTGCTCTTTTTCTAGTTTCTCAAGGTGGGACATTGTTTTACTGGTTTTGAGATCATTCTTTTTTAATGTGTTTACAGTTATAATTTACTTAATTAAAGCATTGCTTTCACTGTAAGTTTTGCTATCTTGTATTTTCATTTTTTTTTTCAGAAAAAATATTTTATAATTTCCCTTGTGATTTCTTCTGTGACCCACTGGTTGTTTGAGTGTGCTGTTTAATTTACACAGATTTGCGAGTTTCCCAAATTTCTTTCTGCTACTGATTTCTAATTTCATTCTACTGAGGTCACTGAGATCAGAAAACATATTTATTTTAAATTTATTGAGATTTGTTTCATGGCCTAATATATGGTTTATCTTTGAGAATGTTTCATGTGTGCTTGAGAAGAATATACATTCTGCTGTTGTTGGGTGGAGTGTTCTTCAGATGTCTTATACTTTGTTGGGGCCAGCCCGTGGCTCACTTGGGAGAGTGTGGTGCTGATAACACCAAGGCCACGGGTTCGGATCCCATATAGGGATGGTGGGGTAGCTCATGTGGAGAGCACGGTGCAAACAACACCAAGTCAAGGGTTAAGATCCCCTTACTGGTCATCTTAAAAAATATATATATATATATATATATATTTGGTTGGTCTATAGTGTTCAAGTCTTCTATTTCCTTGTTGATCCTCTCTCTAATTATTCTATCCATTATTAAAAGCAAGGTAGTGAAATCTCCAACCATTGTTGTTGAATTATCTGTTTCTCCTTCAATTCTGTCAGTTTTTAATTCATACATTTTGAAGCTCTCTCAGGTGCATTCATGTTTATAATTGTTATATCTTTGCAATAAATTGACCCTTTTATTATCATGAAATGTTTTTCCTTGTCTCTAGCAACAATTACCCCCCATAATATGTACAATCGATTACGTTTCAACAAAAATAAATTCATAAATAGTTGTTTAATTGAAACTAAAGAATTTTTTTGTGTGTGTTTTAAAATCTATTTTGTTTGATACAAGTACTGACACTCCAACTCTCTTTTGGTGTGGTTTTCAGGAATATCTTTTTCCATCCTTTTACTTTCAACCTATTTGTGTCTTTGAACCTAAAGTGAGTCTCTTATAGACAGCATATAGTTGGATCATGGTTTGTTTGTTTGTTTTCCCCATTATATTAGTCCGTCTCTATTGATTATAACAAAATACCTGAAACTGGGTAATTTATAAAGAAAATTTATTCCTTACAGTTTCAGAGGCTGGGAAGTCCAAAGTCCAGGGAACACATATGGTGAGGGCATTGTTGGTGGGTGGTGACTGTCCCCAGCAATGCAGAGTGTCACTTGGAGAAATAGCTGAGCAAGAGAGAGAGCCAAGCTGTTCACTTGCTTTCCTTATAAAACCATCAGAACCACACTCATTACTCCATGAATGGATGAATTCATTCACAAGGGTGTAGACATCACAATCTAATCACCTCTTAAAGGCCCCACCTTTCAATTACTGCTGTGGATTGAATGTCCCCCCAAACTCATCAAAGCTTAAATTGTGTCCCCCAAAGTTTCAGGTATTGGAAACTTGGCCTCCACTTTTACAGTGTTGAGAGGGTGAGAAATCCTATTGTGATAACTGAAAAGGGGGGCCCTGATTAAGTTGGTGGTTTAGTGGTGGTTGTATTAGCCCATTTCTGTTGCTTATACCAAAATACACAGAACCGGGTGATTTATAAAGAAAACGAAATTTATTGCTTACAGTTTTGGAGGCTAGGATGTCCAAAGTCCAGGGAACATATTTGGTGAGAGTCTTGGTGGAGGTGACAGTATTGCAGGGTATCATATTGTGAAATGGCGGAGCAGAGAAAGAGAGACAGAAAGAGCAGAGAAAGAGAGACAGATTCTCCTGTTCTTTTAAAGCCTGCAGAACCATGCCCCTGACCACCATTTTTAATCCATTCAGTACTGCACAGCCCTACAATCCAATCACCTCTTCAAGGCCCCACCTTTCAATCACCATAATAGGATTTCCCATCCTCTTAACGGTCACAGTGGGGGTCAAGTTTCTTTCTTTTTTTTTTTTTAAAGATGACCGGTAAGGGGATCTCAACCCTTGACTTGGTGTTGTCAGCACCACGCTCAGCCAGTGAGCAAACCGGCCATCCCTACATGGGATCCAAACCCATGGCCTTGGTGTTATCAGCACCGCACTCTCTCGAGTGAGCCACGGGCTGGCCCAGGGTCAAGTTTCTAATACATAAAGCTTGGGGAACACAATTCAAACTTCAAAGAGTTGTGGGGGGACATAATTCAATCCACTACAG
>NW_007732559.1:128403-130152 GCF_000696425.1 Galeopterus variegatus | reverse complement strand
GCTGCCGCTTGTTTGTCGATGTAGGATCGTTGTTGAAAGAATTATTCGCCTTTTGTTGCTCGTGGAAATGCAATCAATACTGTGGTATCACAGCGTACAGCTCTCAGGATCGCGCTGTCTCCTGTCATGGCTGCTCCAGACCCGTCGCCATCTTAGCTCCCCTCTTTTTATTTTCAAAAGGCTACAAATATGTTGGAGGGAACTGGATATCTAAGCACAACCTAAAAACTTTGAATTTAATGGTGTAAGCTGAAAGTTTGCGGGAATGGAAGTATCATGGATTCATACCCAGGCTTCGATCAATTATAATGATATTTAGGTGCCTAAATCTGAAAAACAAGTGACCAGAAGTATAATTTCCAATTATATTAGTGTATATGAGGAAGAACTAGAACCCCTGCTGAAATACATGGAAGGACAAACTTGTTAAATAAGAGGAGAAAAGGACTTCCAGATATGGGACATAGCATGATGGCATAGCGATGTTTTTGAGTTTGAGATCTGTGCAAAGAATAAATGGGTTTGTTTGGAAGAAATGAGCTAAACAAATTTTGTAAATAAGCAATTTTTTTGTTAATACAACTGTTATTCATAATTCCCTCTGTCTTTGCCATGTGTATATGGACACTGAAGAACTCTAGATAGTTGCTTTTCTAGTCTCACTTGTACTTATGAGTGACCATGTGACTGAGTAATGATTAGTAGTGAGTAGGTGGAGGCTGGGAAACTTGTGAGAAACATCTTGTTTTTCAACAAAAATGGAGACATCTCTGTCTTTTATAAGTACACGCCAGTCTTACATTCTTTCATGGAACAAAGCTTGCTTCCGCTGGGAAGCCTAAGGACAAAACGATAGCAAAGTCTGTGATAACTAAGTAGCTGGACCAATTATAAGTACTGCCTAACTACTGACCTTCATAAGAAAAAAACCCAAAAGCCTATTCGTTTAAGTCATTGTTAGTTGAGTTTCTGTCAATTGATGACCAAAACGCCCAAATTGATATAGTAAATGTATCCTAAAGGGCATAAATATGAGATATTTTGTAAACTCTACATTTCAAAGGCATGCAATTCCTAAGTCCTAATAAGGTTAGTAAGTCACCAAGTATTTATTAAATGAGTACTCTATATCTAGCACCATGCTAGGGAAATAAGAAAAACTTAAGTCTATCCCTGTTCTTGAGAAACTTACACACTACCAGGGATGACAAGATTTAAATAAATACTCATAAAATAGCTAGAGAATACCTAAGGCATAAATAGTCAAAATACATAGATTCATGTTGTAAACTATAAATTCTATGAAAATTCAGACAAGGGAGAGAACAATGTTATCTGGATCAAAAAGAGCAAGGAAACTCACGAGGATTTTATCCTTGTTATGTAGAACAACAACTGGTACATAATAGCTATCCACTAAAAGCTTATTTTTTATTGAAACAATTATCACACATATTTGTGGGGTACCAAGTGGACCATCAGTATTTGTGTATAATATGTGATCAAATAGGGATAATTAGAATATTTGTCATTACAAAACATAATCATTTTTTGTGTACATTAACCAATTTCTCCCCAAGCCCCTACCCCTCCCCCTTCCCCACCTCTAGTGACCACAGTTCTGTTCTCTTTCTGAAAGTTCAACATATTATTGTGATCTTTCTTTCTTTTCTTTCTTTCTTTCTTTCTTTCTTTCTTTCTTTCTTTCTTTCTTTCTTTCTTTCTTTCTTTCTTTCTTTCTTTCTTTCT
>NW_007732559.1:125959-127507 GCF_000696425.1 Galeopterus variegatus | reverse complement strand
CTTTCCTTCCTTCCTTCCTTCCTTCCTTCCTTCCTTCCTTCCTTCCTTCCTTCCTTCCTTCCTTCCTTCCTTCCTTCCCTCCCTCCCTCCCTCTCTCCCTCCCTCCTCCTTTCTCTTTCTTTCTCTCTCTCTTTTTCTTTCTTTCTTCTTCCTTCCTTCTATGATATGGATTCAATTGCCCTCCAAAGTCATTTAAGCTTAATTCCCACTGTAACCATTTAGGATGGTAAATCCTATTATGGTAATTGAAAGGTGGGACCTTGAAGACGTGATTAGATTCTGAGGACCATGCCCTAGTGAATGGATTAATAACGGTGGTCATGGGCACGGTTCTGATGGCTTTAAAAGGAGAGAATGTGAGAGTCTCTCTCTCTCTCTGCTCTGCCATTTTGCCATGTGAAGCCCCTGTGTCACTGTTGCCATCAACGAGCCCTTCACCAGATGTGTCCCCTGGCTTTGGACTTCAGTTTCTGAAACTGTAAGCAATAAATTTTGTTTTCTTATAAATTACCCAGTTCCAGATATTGTTGCTTAAAAGCAACAGAAATGGACTAATTTTCTTTCTTTCTTTCTTTCTCTCTCTCACTCTGTCTGTCTGTCTCTCTCTCTCCAATCAAAGCTTAATAATTGATATGTGATTTTAGCAGTCTTGAAAAAAGTTCAGGATCTAGATGTTGCGCAGGAAGAGGAAAACCAAAACTATTGGGTCTATGCATATACTGGTGCCTGGGTTTGTGAAGGTACTGGTGTGGGCGTGGATGTATACGTGTATAAGCTAGGGATATTCACAGGGAACAATGACCTGAAGAATTGACACAGTGCATGCTCAAGGAAATGAAAAATGTGAGCTCTAGGAGGTCTTGAATGGCAGGCAGGATTTGTATCTAGAACAAAAAGGAAGCAGTGTGAGTTCTCGGTCCAACTGAATGAGATCATGAATGTAGAGTTCTAGCAAGAATCATGTGGTTGTATGCAGGATACACTGGCAAAGGAAAATCAGTTAGGGAATTATTACAGTAAATAAGACCTTTAACAATGAGTGCTTTTACAAGAGTGTTTGCAGCAGAATTGTAGGAGGGTGTATTTATCTGAGAGATGTTATCAAAAACACTTTCTCCTCCTCTGCTTTCTTTCCCCTTGTCATACCCTCTCTGATCCTGGTTAAATACAACCCTTCTCCTATTCCTCGCCTGCATCCAAGAAGGCATGTTTGGTAGGAGAAAAATATACATCTATGTCAGCTGAACTAACTTTAAATTCATGACTGCAAATCTCAGGTGAGTCCTTAGTACTGCTTGGCAATCCCACTATATTTCCTTAGTCAGTTTTTACTCTCATTTTCATATCTTCTACTTCATGTCTTCTCTCTCTTCAATCCTCCAACACTCCCATCCCTCATCTTCACTCTCACTCTATCCTCACTGAGGAAGCAGAAGCAAGAAGAAGACAACCCTTAAATGCTCCCAGAAGTCTTCCATTCTATCTTCATCCGAGCCATATACTCTGCCTTCCTAATATTTAACTTTTTTTTTTTTTTTTTTTTTTTTG
>NW_007732559.1:124005-125200 GCF_000696425.1 Galeopterus variegatus | reverse complement strand
AGCACCCCGGCCATCCCTATATAGGATCTGAACCCGCGGCGGGAGTGCTGCTGCGCTCCCAGCGCCGCACTCTCCCAAGTGCGCCACGGGCTCGGCCCAATATTTAACTTTGGATGTACTGTCCCTTCTCCCATTTGTCAACACTTTTTGGGCACTAGATCAGTACTATTTAAAGTACAAATTATGGACCACTGCTGGTCATGGACTGGTAATTGTTGCTAGCCTGTGGTGAGGCAATACAGAAATGAAGAAAAGATTTATAGAAACTTTCATGACAATTTGACATTTTATTTTATGTCTGTTGAATCTTATTGCAGCAACATGGATGACCTTGGAGAAAATTATGTTAAGTGAAGTGAGCCAGGCACAGGAAGAGCAATACTGCATGTTCTCACTTGTAAGTGGGAGCTAAAAAACAAACAAACAAAAAAATTAAAAAGAAAGATACAACAGTCACAATAACATGTTGAACTTTCAAAAGGAGAGAGACTGTGGTTACTAGAGGTTGGAAAGGGGAAGCAGGAGAGGCTAGCAAGAAATTGGTAAGGGGTCATGAAGAATGACTACGTTTTAAAATGATGATTATACTAATTATCCTGATTTGATCACCACATATTGTAAATAGGTATTGAAATTCAACTCTGTACCCCACAAATATGTGTAATTTATTATGTTTCAATAAAAAACTGGCCTTATATATGATGTGTCTTCAATTTCTTATTTCATTACTCTAATAATTCTTTTCTATTATATTTTTGAAAAGTATTGGTCTTTGACAGATAGGGGGAAAACCTGGTTTTTCATTACCAGGTAGTTTTGAAAACATTAGGTTTTATCCCTTTTGAGGACTTATCTTCTGCAATTGTTCCTTCTCTTGTAACATAAAATTTTTCTTTAAATGTGTATCATTACCAACGTTATACAAATTAGCCCTGATACCTCCCGTATTAAAATAAACTTCCTTTGATCTATCATTCCTCTTCAATTCCTGCTCTGTTTCTCTGCTCCTTTTGTAGGAAAACCAACCCAAAGAGCTGTCTATTCTCATGGTTTCTCACATACTTTCCTCTAATTCTCTTTGCTTCATTCCAATAAGAGTTTTTCCACATCACTCCAAAATACCTGACTTTGTCAAGCACACCCGTGATCTTCATATAGCCAAATGTAATGGTTAATTCTTACCCTTGTGTTTCTT
>NW_007732559.1:121165-123528 GCF_000696425.1 Galeopterus variegatus | reverse complement strand
CAAAGAGCTGTCTATTCTCATGGTTTCTCACATACTTTCCTCTAATTCTCTTTGCTTCATTCCAATAAGAGTTTTTCCACATCACTCCAAAATACCTGACTTTGTCAAGCACACCCGTGATCTTCATATAGCCAAATGTAATGGTTAATTCTTACCCTTGTGTTTCTTAAGTTATCACCAGCATTTGGCACAGTTCTTCACCCTCTGCCTTGAAACAGTTTTGTGTGTAGCTGGGGCGGTACTCTTTTGTGTTTCTTGCCTTGCTGGCCACTTCTTAATTTCCTTTATTGGTCCATTCTTACCTTTCTCTAAATGGTGGGTTGCTTCAGGTGTCAGTCGTTGAACTTTTTCTAATCTATGCCCTTTCCTGGATTATCTGATCCAGTTCCATTGCTTTAATGACCATCTCTATATTCTGTTGAGACTCCAGCCCCCACTTCCTTCTTATTGCTAGATCCCGTTGATAGGGCATCTCTGCACTCTGAATTCCATATTCACATGGCCAGTTTCTACTCAACTTCTCTGTTCGAATATCTAATTAGCATTTCAAACTTAAGATGTCTAAAATAGACTTCTTAATTTTCTACGAAAACCTTTTCTTCCCTCAGTCTTCCCATCTCAATAAATGCTCAGATTAAAATCTCCAGAGTCATGCTCACTCCATTCATTTTCTTAAACCCTGTATTCAATTTATCAGCCTCCTGTTGGATTTCAGGTCTGACCTTTTTGTTTTTCCTACTTCTGTTAATACAACTGCACTCCAAGCCACCATCATTTCTCTTCTGGATTCTTCAGTAACTCCAAGCTGGTATTCCTGCTTCCATTTTTGCTCCCCAGCAATCTGTTCACCACACAGCAGCAGGGTGATTTCTTTTAAAAACCCTAAGTCAGAGCAAGTCAATTCTCTGTTCAAAACTCTCCACTGTTACCCCTCTCACTTAGGAAAAGCCTTCCCATTGTCACACTGGACCACTGGCTCTCCTTGGTCTGGCCCCCTGCTGCCTTTCAGACTCTGCCCCTTTGCCATCTCTCTAGCTTACGTTGTTTCACCACCCACAGGGGTGTCTTGCTGTTCTTTAAACACACTAAGCCCTTCTGCTCAACAACCAGTGTGTTCCTACCTCAGGACCTTTGCACTTTCTGTTCTTTCTTCTTGAAATGCTTCCTCCAGTCAAATGCATGGCTTGCTTCTTCTCTTCGTTGCTCCTCAGCTCATGTTACCTTCTTAGAGAGGAATTTCCTGACCAAGTTTTACAAAACAATCTCCTCTGTTTCACTCTCTACTCCCTGACTCTTATTTTTCTTTAGAACACTTTTCACCACCTGTTTACTGTTTGTTTCTCTCCTCTAGAATTATGATTAAAATCCTAGTAAAATTTTTCTTTGTTCCTTTAAACTAGTTGAGTCCATGCTTGGTCCTTTTGCCAGTTGGGCAAACTTGGTCATAAGGGCACATTCCAGTACTCCCCCTCTCCAGGGGTGTTGTCTATGCCACTTAGACATGTCTCTCTCCCACCCACCTGCCCTCATTCACCACTTCTCCTCAGTATCCATTACATGGGCATTCAGTTTTATAACAGAGCGTGGGACTTGCAGGCCTCTGCCAAAGCCCTGCTCATCCAAAGTCATTTAGTGAAGGAGTCCATTATGATCGGCACATGCAGAGATAAATCCCCCGTGATGGCGGCAGCTCACTCACAGCAGACGCAGCTCTCCTCGTAATGGCATTCTGTTCTGCCTGGCAGGCAACCTGATGGGGACTCTTCCCCTCTGGAAATACACCAATCACATAGAAACATCCAATGATGACAATCACCACAGCAATAAAAAAACAAATAGTCACAGGATTGCCCGAAGAGAGACAAAAGAAACCAGCTTCCCAGTCACAATGATCGTTCAGGTTTTCACCCCTCAGCACAATGGAACGGCTAGTTGAGGCACCGGGGCTCCCGAGCTCTCTTGCAGTTTGGTGTGCTGGTCCCTGTAACTGGCTGACTCAAGTGGCCAGAAGCAAAGTTCTTGCAGAAGCTGACAGTTTTGCACCTCCACACTCCAGAATCCTTTTGTGCAGGGAAAGGAGAATTAAAAAAAAAAAAAAAGTCTTCTTTCAGTTGAAGGCACCTGAAGAACTCTTCCAAATAACTAGTGCAAGGAAATTTCATTTTTAGGGTGCAGTCAGGCCACAGAGAATCCCTCTCTTCCCATTCTTTATTGAGTCACTACTCCATTGGGTGTAGAAAGCAGGTACCAAGTGGAAACAAAGCGTATATTTATTAAAAGTGTAATTTTGCCTTCACTCTTGCAATGAAGATATTTTCTGTAAAGTCTTTTGGAATAACATACTCCACCCAATAATGAATTTC
>NW_007732559.1:116052-120721 GCF_000696425.1 Galeopterus variegatus | reverse complement strand
TGCACCTCCACACTCCAGAATCCTTTTGTGCAGGGAAAGGAGAATTAAAAAAAAAAAAAAAATGTCTTCTTTCAGTTGAAGGCACCTGAAGAACTCTTCCAAATAACTAGTGCAAGGAAATTTCATTTTTAGGGTGCAGTCAGGCCACAGAGAATCCCTCTCTTCCCATTCTTTATTGAGTCACTACTCCATTGGGTGTAGAAAGCAGGTACCAAGTGGAAACAAAGGGTATATTTATTAAAAGTGTAATTTTGCCTTCACTCTTCCAATGAAGATATTTTCTGTAAAGTCTTTTGGAATAACATACTCCACCCAATAATGAATTTCAAACTGTTCATTTAAATAAAAAGTACACTGAAAGACAAAAAGAATGTTTGGTTAAATTATCTTTATGCCATAGACTTCCTAGAATGGAGATAATTCAGTCACATATTATCAAGTTTATATTTTTAAGCAATAGGAATCCTTTGAGTAGAAATAAATATAAATAATCAAAAACATAGACTTAGATCATAACTTTTTTCCTGGAGCAACTTCATTTATGTAGTTTGATGAAGGGAAAGTAGAGAGAAATTTAATAACAGTCTTGAAAAAGATCAGGTTTATTATATACCAAATGTACTTTAGTGCTGCAGAGAACAGAATGAAGAAAATGAATCGCAACAGTAGAGATTTAGGTAAAAGTTGGATGAATTTTCAGTAGTAAAGATCATTCCACTTGGGAGAGGCTTAGTAATGAAGGATGGACCACTTTAGCAGTGCAATTCCAGAGGAGCTGAAAGCCTTTAATATTCATCCAGACTTGGACTCAACATTTGGACAAGTCATATAATGTTCCTGTTTTGTTCACTGTAAAACGAATGAGGCAGATCCTGATAACTCCTTCTATCTAAAAACACATACTTGTTTAGAGGCGAAGAGCTAAACTATTTTCATGGTTGAGGACTTCCCTCGTGAAGGTTTTTTTATGATGAAATCTCATAACTGTGAATTTTGTACTTTGACACAACAGCTTCCACAAGAACTTTTGATTACATGTCCTCCTATTCTTGGAAAAACAGACATTCGGTTCCTGTAGCTGCTGGCATGACATCACATATAGAATTTATTTCCCATCCTGATGACTGGAAAATGGCATGTGCACTAAGCCCTCAACAGCACTGGAGAGTTTTAGGGTGTGTGTCTTCAATACTGTGGGAGCTGACGTTTCTGTAGCTGTTTCCTAGGAGGAAACAGCAGCTTCTGCTTGCCATATGTTCATGTAACACTGCATGCCAACTTGCATGCCATATCATGCCAGCCTGGAAGCAAGTATGTTCACCAGAACTATATTAGCAGCATTCTACTTGCAATCTAATTAATAATTAGCTGTCTTCCTGCAGCCCTAGAAGACAAATGTGAGAGCAACTTTGTCATGTTTATTAAGAGTATACTTGTCTTCTGGTATTTTATTATGGAAAATGTAAAGGGAAAATTTCAAAATCTGTGGATCACTGGTGAATCTCAGTGAAATGTCCAAAGGACTCTTCTCTTTTTGAAATGTCTTGTGAATCTATAATCATTTCAAAATAAAAAGTTAAAAAAATCTGTGATACAAACTTAGGGTGGTCTCATCAGTAGAGTAAGCAATAACTTATATAGTATTGATTCAGGCATTTACAAAGAAGTCCATGTAAAAATTATCTTCCATTCCATTAGATCTTCTAAATATCACCTTGGCATAAATGAAAGATCGAGGGAAATGTTACTAGAAGGTGAATGATGAATATCATGAAGGCTGATGGTCAGACCTTTCCCTGCTTTATGACCGTGCCAAAAGTTAGCCCTGAGCAAAGTACTTTATTGTACTAAGATTGGACAGTTGGTGAGAAAGGAGTCTGATTTTTTTTTTTATTGGAGTACAAGTTATCAGGACCATTTTATAATTAAAAATTTTTTGCAAAGTACTTTATTGTACTAAGATTGGACAGTTGGTGAGAAAGGAGTCTGATTTTTTTTTTATTGGAGTACAAGTTATCAGGACCATTTTATAATTAAAAATTTTTTAAAAACCCTGATTCCAAGATAGTGATTATATATCTTGGACATCTTTACTTTGAAGATATCTCAATGAAGGGTCAAATAATTGCACAAAGAATTTTTTCTTACTCTTAATCGAACTATATGCAGAAGTAAAGACACTATGATTTTTTTCTTTTTGTAAAAATGTTTTTTTTCCTTCTGCACATTAAATGGTGTGATTTCTTGATAGTTTAAGAAAACTTGTGCCATTGCTAAATGACCGAATTCAATTAAGGGAAATATTTCTTTTCAACTTAAGTGAGTGAGTTACTGTTGGTACTTTGGCATTTTAAAGTAATTAAGAGCGAAGTAGCTAGCAGTTTCCTGATTTTGCTACAAAATGAGACAAAATTAAGAAAACAATTTGTATTTAAGTAAGGTTGAAATGTTAAATTTCTTACTAAAAATGTAAAATAGAAATTAGGCTGTATAAATCTATTTGGCTAATGTATAAGCAATAATTGAGGTAAGAAAGTGCAGTAAGACTGTTATAATGAGTTTTAGTAGTGAAAGGGAACTCACGGTGTCATGCCAGTCTTCTGAGTATCAGGTGAAGGATGTGGTAAGAAGGCTGGAGTGGTGAGTTAGAATCCTGTGTCTATGTTCTAGTGCAATACATTCTCTTCTCATGACTATTAAGCAGATGTAAAGTGGATGAAAGAATGCCATACATTCGTTAATGTATTTTAGAACTATTCTTAACTAAAAGATATATGTGTATACACACACACATACCCCACACACAAAATGTATGCTGTAAACACAAATAAGACTTTATTGTAAAACGAACATATTTGTAAGTAACACAAATCACTTAAAGTTTCGAAACTAGTGCTTTTCCCCAATAGCATCTACAAATTTATATTTAATATTGCAAAAAGAGAAAGAGTACAATTTGCCAAACTTGGAGTTCTATTAAAAGAACCAAATTTCCTGGAAGTAAGTGAGAATTTTATTCTAATTCAAACCAGACTGTCAGATATTTATATAGACCAGAAAAACTAAGTACAGTGATTTGAATTGATATCTTGTGCTGTAGCAGAGACATGAAATATATAATACCTTATTTTATGGACAAAGCTATGTAGTAAACCCCTCATTGACAATGGAATGAGATGGATTTAGAGGAAAAGGGAAGTAGTAAAGTCATTATGAGTACTTACTTTTTTTCTTTTTGTTCCTTGTAATTAGAAACTACAATGTTATTTATTGTATAAATTATGATTAATAGAGAGATTTCTCATCAGTGTTGTAGAGTAATGCTAAGAAAGTGACAGATAGTGATTCATAGAAAGTCGGGTGGGGACCGTACTCTAGTTACCAATTGATACAGAACATTAAACAACTTTATTATGCTCACAATTCTGTGGATCAATAGTTCAAGGACGTCCTGTGTCTACTGCATGATATCTAGAGCTTCAGCTTGGACAGTTTGAACTGGTAGAAGATGGTTGAAATAACTCGGATCCCAGAATGGCTGGCACAGCTGGAGGAGGGCTGTTATCACTTATTTTCCATGCAGTCCCACCACTTGGCTACCTTGGGCTTCCTCAGAGCATGGAGGCCTGAGTTCTATATGACATTTGGCTTCCCTCAAAGCAAGACTTTCAAGAGAAGGGAAATAGATCCTCTTAAGGATCAGGCTGAGAACTGGCAAAGCATCACTTCTGGCATAGTCTATTGGTCAAAGCAATCAGAGGCCAGCCCAGATTCAAAGGACTCTGTAGATTCCACCTTTTGATGGAGAAATGATATGCAAGTACATAGAAGGGAGGAATTGATGATGGGCACCTTGGACATAAGCTACAATAAGCAATAAAGAAAATTTTCAGTTTATGTAGCTTTGTAAATACTCATGTAGTTTTTAGTAGATGACAATCTTTTTTTATAGGTTAAAAAATCAGTGTATAAAAAAATATGTGTTTGAATGTATAGAAAGTCAATTTCAAATATAAATTCAGAGGAAGCTGGATCACAAAGTTGAATTAGACTCTGGAATAGTCTCCATAGAAAAAATAGTAAAGACCAATTGCTTGGGTCACTTAAAACTTGACTGGAAAAGATAAGCAGTAGGGATCAATGTTGCATTTGGCGAGGAGCTATCATTGATCTTTTTAACTCCAATGTCTATGATGTGTTGTATTATTTGTATTCTTTTGTGACCAATAAAACTATGTAATGAGGCTCACTGAACTGTTAACATTGTCTGTACATTTTGGGGATTGTAGCCAAGCATGTGACCAGGTCCCTGGGATACTATTGAACTGCATAATCTATCACCTAATACAATTTGTTGGTGCGTTAAAGGAAGTTAAACACATTGCATTTACAAAACTCCTCTAAGCAGAACACTTCCTCTTATGTGAAAAAAGTGCAGAAATTCTTTCATCAGGCTATTTGCAAGTCCCTTGCTTCTCCATGTCAGCTGCCCTTGGCTGCAAGATAACCATAAAACATTTACTGCAAAGCCATGAAGAATCCATATGTCCATTTGATGTGTCAGGCCACCAAGAAGCCAGAGCTTGTGGGGTAGCATAAGGATATCTGAAGGTGACACATGCTGTCAGTTGATGAACAGAGATGCAGAAGGGGATTCTGGCAGCCTCTA
>NW_007732559.1:113348-115458 GCF_000696425.1 Galeopterus variegatus | reverse complement strand
TTACAAAACTCCTCTAAGCAGAACACTTCCTCTTATGTGAAAAAAGTGCAGAAATTCTTTCATCAGGCTATTTGCAAGTCCCTTGCTTCTCCATGTCAGCTGCCCTTGGCTGCAAGATAACCATAAAACATTTACTGCAAAGCCATGAAGAATCCATATGTCCATTTGATGTGTCAGGCCACCAAGAAGCCAGAGCTTGTGGGGTAGCATAAGGATATCTGAAGGTGACACATGCTGTCAGTTGATGAACAGAGATGCAGAAGGGGATTCTGGCAGCCTCTATCTTGGCCTTGACAACTTGTGATGGTGACCAGGTGGGGTGTGTTATCTTAATAGTCTGGAGCTCTTGTGAATTATTTGCTGATAGATGTAAACAGCTGTTATTCTTGGTAATGGAAAGCAATTAGAAACATCTGTACTCTTGGCTATGAGTAATGCCTCCTATCCTCACTGCTCCCAAGTGCCAATTGGAAATAACTACATCATCGGGATGGTGTTGGCAATTCTACACTGCATTATGGGCTGATGATTAGTACTGAGCTGTGAAGAACAAGAGGTGAAGTGTGGGAGAAAGAGACTTTACCTGGGATTTGCAAAGCAAGAAGGGAAACTTACTGCTTTATTTCTGCAACAGAAGGCAAGCACAACGGCTCTGGAAAAGGTACATTTTTTCCTAAAGAATCAGTGTTGATTTATTCATTCAACAAATCTAACATAGTGATTAAGCATGGGCTATAAAGTTGGATTGCCTAGGTTTCTGTCCTAGCTCTGCCACCTGTGTGACCTTGGGTACATTGTTTCACCTCTCAGCTTCAGTTTTCTCTCCCATAAAATGGACATAGTACCTCTTCTATTGTATCAGCATGAGAATCAAATGACTTGGTATGTGAAATGTGCTTATAAACGTGCATGGCGTATAAGTACCCAGCCAATCTTAGCTACTGTTGAACACTTACCATTGTGTTTGGTGCTCCTGGACTCTGGATACAGCCTTGAGCATCACGGTCAAGATGGCTGCTCTGATATTGGGATCATAAGTTAGTGTAATATTCATAAGTATCTAATCTACAGCCAAGCACACGGTAGAAATTTAACATAGTTTATTTCCATTTTTTCTTTTGCTTTCTAGGATAGGATCTATGTGCTAGTTTCCCAAAGACTGAAGAGTAGGCCTTATACGCGGTCCTACATACTACTGCAGGTCCTAGTTGTCGATGGCTTAAAAGAAATATGAATTTGTGTATAGTTACCTTCAGGGCAGATAAAAAATTACTCAGAACAATTTTGCGGCAGGATATGAGTAATTATACTCCAATTCTTTTCTCCTTGCAAGGATTCCTGTGGATTTCTTCTTTCTGATACTCGTGAAGTTAAATAGCACGCACACACACACATTGCCACTTTGAAATATAGTATTATCTGTGTGCCTCATAATTTGGAGAAAATAAAGACTAAATTCTGTCCCTGAATATAATAGTCATAGTATACCTTTTCAAGATAGGGATTTCCAAGAAAGACACATGTTTGCCATAGGAAGAAGTGAGGAAGAATTGGAAGGAATTCCGTCATAAGAAAGAGGAAAGTTGAGGCATTATTTTTTCCTATTAGCTGAGTATCATTTTAAGAATTATAGTCTACCAGACAGAGATTTTGTTTTAGGGTAAGACAATAGTTTCACTTACTCATTCAACAAACATATGGGTTCCTCCTTTCTGTCTTACGTATACTAGGAAAATAAATACAAATAAGACATAGACCCTGCAAAGCTACATAGATTTTTATGTGCATTCTGTTGATTTGGAATTTATATTTGCTGTTTGTATGAAGCTTGTGGGTTATCCTGAAATCTCAGTATACAATCAGATCTAGAATTATTAAAACAGAGTAGGGCTCTAGTTTACTAGAAATAAGGATTACAAAATTAAGATGTGAAAATTAATGGAAAAGAAGTGAAAGAGTTTCAATAAAAATGAGAAGATTCTCCAAGATTGGTGGGTTAGGACTTAACAAGATATGCTGTAAGCAGCGTCCTAAATGCTATGGTTTGAATGTTTGTCCCTTGTTAAGCCTGTTGAAACTTAATCCCCAATGTGGCCATGTTGAGAGGTGA
>NW_007732559.1:110081-112749 GCF_000696425.1 Galeopterus variegatus | reverse complement strand
TCTCCAAAACTGTGAGAAATAAATTACCCAGTTTTGATATCATCAGGTGTCCAGAGCAGGTACTTCCCGGAGTACCAACACGGTCCCAAATCATGTGCTGGCAGCTTGTAGAGGAACCTGACCTTCAAGCTGTCCCTGAAAAGACAGCAAAGAGAACCCCGCCTCCCAGAAACCCAGGTGTGGAGATTGATTCTGTGGGAGGAAAGGGTTCATCAAGGCGGATGACCTAAAGTGATTCCTGTATAAAAAGTTACCAAGTGTTGAAGGGTTCCATGCTATTGTGTCAGGCAGAGAGAGAATACTTGTTATTAAATTGGGCAATGATAACGCTCCAGGCCATGCTTTGAGACCTGGTTTCTTATCTACTTTTGCCCTTGCAACAGACCAAGGGAGCAAACGTGGACTTTCAAAAAATAAAAGTATCATCTGTTACTACAACACCTCTCAGGTGGTTCAGTTTAATTATTTGTCTTTGGTGGTGAGTTTTGTAGCAAGCAGCAATGCCAATGCAGGACTAAGTGCCTGCCTAGAAAAAGAACTTGCTCTAGTATTTGAAGAATTGAGACAAAGTCGTAGAAGCTTCTTAATCTGTGTGTTCTTTATCTTTATTATAACAACACAATATCAATCCAGTAATCTTTAAGCCACAGTGATACTTTTATCCATGTACTCAAGAAAGGGCCCTTTTTCCACATTATACTAAAAAAAGAGCCTGTAGATACAATTTATAGACAGACTGATTGTTATAGTCCATTGTGTACGGTCTTTTCTTATTTAGTGACATCTGGGGATACCACAAAAATGGTTCAGTCTATCACAGCTCTTGTGGAGTTAGTCGAGTCACCAAATAAGGATGAGATTGTATTCAGTGGATCAGAATCAAAATAGTACATTGATCCACTCAAGCCATTAAGTGTTTGCTATTGTACAATATGCCCAGGCCTGCAGAATGATGCAAACCCTTTTTATTTTGAAAAGTAAGAAAGACATATTTTCTTCAGATAATGTCTTATTTCTTTGCATTGAGTGTGAGGAAGATAAAATGGCTTAGTAAAAATAATAAAATCAACACAATCATTAAAAAAAAATTAAATTAAAAAAATTACCCGGTTTCAAGTATTCTGTTAAAAGTGGAAGAAAATGGACTAAGACGCTAAATTTATAGTGAGTCTGGCATTCTGTTTGGATACCAATAAATGCTCGTTTATTTCACTATGTTTAAGAGCCTTACAAAACAGGGAGAGGAGACCTTCACCAAACCAATGCTTAATCATCCTGACAAGGCATTTGCTATTTTAAAAGGACTAGATTATTTTACTGATTTTTTTTTGTTGTTGTTGCTAAGCATTCTTACATGTCTTGCTCAATTGCTCACATGAATGGGAAGTGTGGATTCTGCTATTTTATTGGCTATAGAAAGTACGACTTAGATCCTCTAATCCATTTTATAGTGATTAATAAAACAAGAATGACTTTTTAAATTCTGACTCCTACTCAGAAATCTTGTCTATTGATCTTGTTCTTGCTTTCAAGGAGAACACATCTAAAATTCAAAGTTTGACTAGAAAAGACAGTAAAAGCCAGTGGAGACTGGTAAGTCCTCAAAGACATATCTAACTACCATGAAATAAGAGACAGGCATATGATACCACAAGAACAGCTGAAAACACACTCTTTCTTACCAGGTATGCTGGAGTGATTTATTTACAAAATCCTATAGAAAGAATTTGGTCAGTGGAAGCTTTCCTTTTTAAAAATTTCCATTTGTTGAACTTGAGCTCCTCTTTTCTAGCCATTTGAGAACATATAATAAATCATTGTTAATTATAGATGCCTAGCACTACTGTATACCAGTAGAACTTATTTTTACTATCTAGCTGTAATTTTCTGTTGATTAACCAACCTCTTCATGCCCATCTCCTCCACCTCTTTTCAGGTTCTAGTAACCACAATTATACTCTCTAATCCTAAAAGTTCAACTTATTATTATTATTTTTAGCTCCCACATATGAATGAGAACACTGTATTCATCTTTCTGTGCCTGACTTATTTAACTTAACATGGCATCTTCTGGACTCATCCATGTAGCTGCAGATGATAGGGTTTCATTCTTTTTCATGGCTGAGTACACATATATACTGTGTATATATACCACATTTTCTTTATCTGTTCTTCTGTCAATTGACATCTAGGTTGATTCCATATCTTGGCTATTAAACATGGTGGGGGGCAGATATCTCTTCAGTGGTGTAATTTCCCTTACTTTGGATAGATACCCAGCAGTGGGATTGCTGGATCAAATGGTAGTTCTATTTTAGTTTTCTGAGGACCCTCCATGCCATTTTCCATAATGGCTGTACTAATTCACAGTCCCACCAGCACTGCATAAAGAATTCCCCTTTCTCACAAGCATTTGTCATTTTTTTGGTTTTTTTGATAATAGCCATTCTGCCTAGGGTGAGATGATATCTCATTGTGGTTTTGATTTGCATTTCCCTGATGGTTAGTAATGTTGATGGAATTTGGATGTGTTGTCACCTCCAAAACTCATGTGGAAGTTTGATCCCCAATATGGCAGTGTTGGAAACTGATCGAGTCATGGGGGCAGATCCCTCATGAATGAATTAATGCTCTCCCTGGGGGAGGGGGAATTAATGAGTGAGTTCTC
>NW_007732559.1:98814-109586 GCF_000696425.1 Galeopterus variegatus | reverse complement strand
GTTCCCATGAGAGCTTGTTGTTTAAAAGACCCTGACACCTCCCCTCTCTCTCTGCCTTCCTCTTTCTTGCTTCCTCTTACCATGTGATCTGCTTGTACCCGCTGGCTGCCTGCCACTTTCCGCCATGAGTAGAAGCAGCCTGAGGCCTGTGCTAGATGCAGCTGTTCCAGAATTGTAAGCCAAATATACCTTTCTTCTTTATAAATTACCCAGTCTCAGGTATTCTGTTATAGCAACACGAAATGGACTAATACAGATGTTGAGCATTTTTTCATGTGCCTTTTAGCTATGTGTATGACTTCTTTTGAGAAATGTCTATTAAGTCATTCGTCCAATTCTATTACCTTATCTAGAAGGGAGAATAACGATGTCTTCTCTATGTACACATAATGGTTGCTGTTGCCCCAATTAGTTTGATATCTCTATCCCTTCCCCACCTATGAACAAGGCCAGAGAGACCCTATAAATAGCTCTCTGTCTCTCACTGCCAAGATTTCACAAAATCCATCCTGGCTTCACCCTCGCATGCCTTGTCCATCTAGACTTATTGCAACAGAGTGTCCTGGTGGTTGCTGAGCCTACTGAGCCTTACGATGGTCTTTTGTGTTTCTTACCCATTGACTCTTTTAACAAATATTTATAAAGCACCTTCTCTGTGTCAGATACTATTCTAGAGACTTGGAGTACATTAGGGAACAAAGGATAAAGATCTCTGATCTTGAAGAACTTATATTCCAGTGGAAGTGACAGAAAGTAAAAAGCAAAGATAATAAATAAGTTAATTACATAGTAGATTAGAAGATGATGCTGTGGGTATCCCAATTCCTGGTCATCACTTTGCTTCTTTGATGGCCAATCTTGGCTTTGAGAATCCAATGCTGGCCAAAGCCTCTGAACTCTTCCATGTACTTAATAGATTATTTTGGATAAATGATGTGATCAAATGAGTTAATAAATTTGAGTGTGTGTTGTAAATTATCTCAGAACCTCATTGCCTTCTAAGGTGTTAGTGGACAAGGTCTTAGAGGAGATAATCCAGGTCCTCTCAGGTAATAAACAATACCCTTGGACTTACTCTCTAAATCAAATCTCTGGTGCTATGTATGGGTGGATAGTAGAGGGGGGGGTGGGCGGGAGATAGGGATTCAGTGGAAAAAGAAAGCAAGCATAAAAGACGTATTCAGGGAAAGGGAAATACATCCATCTGCTCTCAGATAACCAGTACCAGCAAGGGGAATACTAAGAGAAGTTCTAAAGGTAACATTCACAGACATTTTTCTGCCTGGGGAATACTAAGAGAAGTTCTAAAGGTACCACAGTGCTGCTTCACAAAGAGGCTATGATTGTCATTTTCTTGAGGATTTATAATATTTACATAAAAACATATAAATGGCAATNGGGGAATACTAAGAGAAGTTCTAAAGGTACCACAGTGCTGCTTCACAAAGAGGCTATGATTGTCATTTTCTTGAGGATTTATAATATTTACATAAAAACATATAAATGGCAATGCTAGAAGGCAATGCTAAGTGCTGAATGCTAGGTGTAAATCATTAACTTACATAGATATTTGCAGAAAAAATAATGATGATTGAAATCCAGGGCAGATTGTGAAGCCTCCAGGAGGGCAATAGGGCTTGAACTGTACATTGAGGAAAGCGTTGAAGGACAAACCAAAGTCTTAATTATTTGGGCATTGGGAGGCTTTGAGAGTTTTCTATGCAGGGTTGCAGGGTAGGATGGGTGAAGAAGTAATACAGGAAGAACAGTGTTTTAGAAAGTTTAACTAATCAGGCAGGGAAGCAAATAACACTTATCAATGCTTTCTAGGCTCTGGTTCAAATGCTTCATATGGATTAACTCACCAATTCCTCACAACTGTCTGTGAGATGAGTACCATCATTATTCCCATTTTACAGTTCAGGAAACAGAGACACAAACTGACCAAACAATTTATGCAAGGCCAAGCAGCTAGCAAGCGGCAAAAGTGTGATTAAACCTACAGGTAGACTGACTGAAGAGCCTGTGCTATAACCACTACATGGCGTGCCTTCATAGCATGGTTATGCAGGTGGGGAGAAGAGGANGTGCTATAACCACTACATGGCGTGCCTTCATAGCATGGTTATGCAGGTGGGGAGAAGAGGACATTTTCAAGGAGGCAGTGAATCCAAGTTATAAGGATCGTGGCAAGCTGTAGTAATGGAGAGGAATAGATAAATAGATTTCATAAAGAAGAATTGTCAGAACTTGACCCAGCTTGATGTGGGCTGATATCAGAGAAAAATCAAGGCCCAATTATTAATTAACCAGTAATTTATGCATTAATTCCACAAACACTTATTGAGCATCTACCAAATGTTATGCACTGATCTATTGGCTAAGGATACCATGTGAGCATGGCAGACAAGTTCTTTATCGATGTGGGGTACACATTCTACTAGGAGGGAACTGAGTAAACAAATGAACAGACACAAATATTAGGTAGCAATAAGTGCTATGATGAAAATAGGAGAGTAAAGGGGTAAGAAAGGAATTAGGGTCTGCTCACATGAACCGAATGTCAAGGAAGGCTTCTCTGAGGAATTGACATGTACACAATGAGGAATTGCATCCCCATTCCCTGCCACAGAGCACAGGGCCTTTAATAAATATTTGTTGAATGAATAAATAACATAGTATGAGAAACATGGAAGGCAAATTTATGTTTTTCTGAGATGAGTGGGACAGTACATAAAAGAAACAAAGCTTTGTTCAGAGATCTGAAGGATGGGAAGAAACAATTCTCTAAAGATCTGGAGGTGAGGTGTCCCAAGTACAAAATCCCCAAGGAAAGACTGAGTTTGGTATGTGTGAAGAGCTCAGACAAGGCAAGTGTGTCTGGGGAGCAGTGGGCAAAGAGTTACAAGAGATGAAGACAGAGAAGTAAACAAAGCCCACATTATGCAGGGCACTGGATGCCAGAATTAGGTTTTAATTTGGAAGGTTTAAGTAGAACAGTTACTGATATAGATTCTGCTTTAAAGGAAGTCACTCTGGCTAATGTGTGAAAAAGGAATTGTAGCATGACAAGAGTGGGTGCCATGCGATGTAGTAGGAGACAACAGTAGCAGTCCGGTTTGCGGCGATGGAGATGGAGTTCATGGGTCTGAGCGGTATTTCAGAGGTAGAATTGACAGGACTTGCTGATGAATTAGATATAGGGTGGAGAGGAAAGGAAAGAATTTCTGAACATTTACTAGCATAACTAGGTAGATTGTGATTTATGTATGGATATGTTAAAGAGAAACAAGAGGAAGATAAGTTTTGTAGGACTTATCAGTTTTGTTTGATGTATGTTAATAAGATGCATACTAGAAATTCAAGTGGAAATATCAAGAAGTCAATTGGACTTAAAAGTCAATTTCAGGTAAAGTACAAGACTAGAGAAATAAGTCTCAGAATCACTGGAAATATGGATATACTTTAAAGCCATGAAACTGGATGAAACCACCTAGTGAGAGGGTATAGATAAAGAAGAGTGGGATCCCCAGCCCCCGACTCTGAGGTTTTCCAATGTTTTAGATCTAGCAGAGAATAAAGAGCCAGCAAGGGAAGAATAGAGGAAAAACCAGCAGAATGAAGTATCTGAGAGTCAAACAGAGAAGCCTTCCAGGATAGAAATGGTTAATTATGTCCAGTGCTGCTGAGACATCTGTAAAGATGAGAACAGAAGTGTTACTCTTGGATGTGAAAACAAGCAGATCATCATGGACCTCAACATGCAATCTCAGTGGATGGTGAAGCAGAACATCTGCTGGAATGGGTTGAGGAGAAAATGGATTGATTGATGCAAGAGTGGCAGAGGCTGTGGACATACTTTTCAAGGAATTTTGCTGTGAGGGCGGTAGTATAATGGGGTAGCAGACAGTAGAATGTCAAGGAGTTTTGTTTTTTTTAAAGTGCAAAACTAAAGGTTCTTGTTATCTTAATGAGAATTATCCAATGGAAAGGGCATAAGTGATAATGCGGTATAAGAAGAGTTATAGTAGCAGGAGGAAATTTTTTTGAAGAGGCTGGGGCATGGTGTAGGTACAGTGGAGATGAGCTTTGATAGGAGGGACACATCTTCCATTGAAACAGGCAGGAAGGCAGAGATTACAGTCACAGATGCAATTAGATTGGTAGATTTAGTGTGGGGAAGATGAGGGAATTTCCATTTGATTGCTTCTATTTTAATCAGAAAGCTAAAGCAAGATTTCAAGTTTGGATAACTGGGAAAATAATGGAACAAATGATTTACAAAAAAGAAAATCACTCAGGGTATATGTAAACCAAAGAGAAGCAGGATTTAGAACAACTGTATAATCACTTCATCTGTTTGCGATAAAAATAGCCTCACTTTCTGTGCATATAATTCAAATGGTAGAAGTTGGGAAAAGGGATATATGATTTTGCAAAATCTGAAAAGGTATTTCTAATATCAGTATTCGAGAAGCAGGATTTAGAACAACTGTATAATCACTTCATCTGTTTGCGATAAAAATAGCCTCAATTTCTGTGCATATAATTCAAATGGTAGAAGTTGGGAAAAGGGATATATGATTTTGCAAAATCTGAAAAGGTATTTCTAATATCAGTATTAGAAATTTTGGTAAAGTAGTATATTTCAATTCTTTGTGGAACCAAGGAACATATAAATTAATAAATATATTTAACCTTCAATTATGTTAATTGGAATTGTATTTTTTACATCTCCATTACATGCCACACAGCCTATGGCTTTTATGAAATATTTGTTGAAAGAATAAATGAAGTAATCTGAGGAACTTGAAAAACAAGGAATTACATTTTTCCAGGATGGGACAGTACATAAAAGAAACAAAGCTCTTATAAATGTAATTCTTTGTCACTAAACTTAAAAAAAAAGACTTCATTTGAGAGGGAGCAGAGCTAAGGCATCAAGTTCTAAAAAAATCTAACTCTTATTCAGCTCTGGAAATTACTAATCATAGTAATTTGAAAAGCTCCACAGATGGTTGTGGCCCTAGGCTACAATTCCATGTCCCTTTCAGGGCA
This sequence comes from Galeopterus variegatus, assembly GCF_000696425.1. Lineage (NCBI taxonomy): Eukaryota > Metazoa > Chordata > Mammalia > Dermoptera > Cynocephalidae > Galeopterus > Galeopterus variegatus. Next base: position 104,528 of record NW_007732559.1, on the reverse strand, counting down.
GTAGTATTTCACTAAAGTCAATGCTAAACCCTGGCTATTGAGTAACGGAAGACAACATGAGTCAGTATAAAAGGGCTGCGTCAACAAACTGTCTTTCTGTTTAGTTCTTAAATAGAATCCTGACTGCCGTAAGGTATCTTCTTCTGTGGCAGGGCACAAATTTTGATATCCCTGTCTATCAATCAATTCTGATCCAAGGGTGTCAGGCTTATTATGTGAAAAAAACCAAAAACAAACAATAAAAAAACTGTAGCTAATCATCATAGGGGACAGCATCTTATATAACAGATTTTAGTTATTGTAGTTTCCTGAAGAATTGTTCATTTTTCTAAGAATGTGCAAATTGAATACTAAAATATTGGTTAGGAGGAAAGTGGCCAGTTTAGCAAATTCTTTGAAAGAGTGCTTATAGACTTTTTAGTAGGGTGCATTTAGAATCAATCAGTTGGATATTACACTGATAGCTTTTGCAGCATTGGGCAGAGCCAGTAGATGGTGGTCTTAAGTTGCAAGCTGCTTTTACACTAACACCTGTCAGCATGTAAAATAACTACTACTTTCCACAGAATGTCAAAATTCACTTTTCTATTCATCAGATGCTATAAATTTGAATAAGGTGGCTCATGAGAGCATTCTGAGTCGACATGCTAACTGTTGTTTATTTTTCAAAACTACACTCTTCTTAAAAATACACACAGGAAGTTTATTGCAGTATGTTAAAATTATGCAGCGTTTTTAAAATCAGACTCTGATATAAATAGCTTTATCCATTGTTAATCTTTTCTTCAAAAATGCAAGAAATTGTTAATTTCTGAATTAGAATGCTGAAAAACCAAGACCAACTCTAAGCTACACTACCTAAATAAGATATCCACTTATTGTCCCCTATTGTTAAATGCACTTCGGAGATTTAATTGCAAGAGTATTACAATACCTTGCAGTAATTATGCAGACTGACTAGAATTAAATACTTTGGAAATTAATTTTGAGTTGAAATATTAAATTAAGTAGACTGTTTTATCATAATGGCATAATTTAAAACTAACTAAAAATAGAATTAATAATAATCACGATCACTCTCCTTTCATTAAAAGAAGAGATTTAGCACTAAATTATTAAATGATCAAATTTATGGTGCCCAAGTTAGTAAAGATTTTGTAGTAGTGTAAATCATGCTACATGATTTCTGTCCAGTGACTATAGCAAATTAGTCAGTAGAGTAAATTTTAGAGGGTGTTAATAATACAAACACTTTGATGTTGGGAGCTTTGGTAGAATGATACTGCCTGCAACCTTGGGCATTCAAATATTCCATTTTGTTCTCCCAGCAGTGTATTATACAACTGCCATGGGTAGTAGCAGGGATGGACAATTACACCTTGAGCCAAAGAGAGGAATAAGCCTTTTATTTTTATAAGCCTGTGATTTATGAGAAGTGATTTCTTCTTCCCAACATTAACCTTCGTCCTCTTTCTAGTCAAGTCTTCTGATTTTACTCTGAAATTGTATTTTCTATGTTCTAAGCAGAAAATACGTTGCTCATTTTCTTTAATAAATTCTCAGATCAACTCAATTTAAAAGAACTCTGCAAACCCAAAATGGCAAGAAATGATATGCTTTTAAACTTATTTTAAGTCCTAATATATATATATATATATATATTAAGTCCTAATATATATATTCAAGAGTTTTTTCGTAATTGAATCAGCTGTAGTAATATACAAGTTGAAGTGGGTAAGCAACCTAAAATAGAAAGCAAATACACACACCAACCTCTTAATATTGATTACTTGAGCAATGGCTGGGGAGGGGGGAGGGGGTTGTTGATAAGGCTGATGATAAAGGGATTTGTTTTATTTATTCTATATGTTTCTTAAATAAAGTTTTATCAATGTTTAAAGTATACTTATGCTGTAGATTTTTGTTTAATACCTTTGAATGTCTCCTTCTTTAACCATGGATATGAATTTTAGTATATGATCTATATTTTAGAGAGTTATCAGATCTGAGGATCTCAAAAGTCACATGAGATTACAATCTACTAGTACGTGTGTAAAAGTGTGACTCACCCAAATAACTCTTGAAAATTTTAACTCTTCTGGTTTAAAAATCAACGTCTATGGGAGTTCTGTACTACAAAAATATGTATTGCTTATCTATTAATACAAAATGGAAGTTTTGGAAAGTTGTGGGCAAATAAGTCACCTCACCAAATTTACCACTATGGAACAACTTTTGAGGATGCTAGAATTACTTTGGATCAAGAATGTTAATTTAGGACAAACCAGCCACTTGTTATTATTATTATTTTTTATTGTAATAACATTTTGATGATGAGTCTTTAACAGTACTCCCAAATCGTTTTGGCACAAGGGAATACCTGTTGCTGAAGAAAGTTCTCATCAAAAATGTGGACTGAAGATGGTGTGGGCAAAACCCAGGTAGTTCACTCTTCCTCACCGAGCTGTGAGGTGTCATTAACAAGACACTGGTTACTAATAATCGTACATTCTTGGCCATTTATTTAGCACGTTCATTGCACTTTATAAGGAGCTATGTGAATGAAATCAACACAATTGGCATTCTCTATAGTCTCAAACTCAATATAGCCTAAAATAATTGTGTATATGTATTTTTGAAGTATATTTATTCAACAGCTGGGATATTCAGTAGAGAACCACATATGTCATATTGAGACATTTAACTAGACTCAGGAGTCAGATGGACATCTGAAAACATCTATCGACTCATTAGTATTGTTTCAGTAACTCCTCTGGCTTTCATATAACTCAGGAAATAGGAAATCATAACATCGTAAATAGTGTTAATCTGAACCTATCGATGTAGCCAGAGCAATTTTAAGCCTATCATTTCTCATTAGGCTAATGCTAGTAAAGTTTCTTATTCAGATAATTTTTTTTCTTTTTTCTTCTTTTGGCTATTCAGTGGCCAATGAGGTGTAATAAGTTTTAGCAAATTGGGGCTGAGGTCTCTTAGGTTAGCTTTATTCTTTGCTGTAAATTACAGCAGTTTTATAACTGCTTAACACAGCTCTTGAATCAAGAAATGTCACACCCGAATTTTTCTGTTCAGGCTGAATGACTGGCATTAAAGACAGAGGGAAAGAGAGAGAGAATAAGAGAGAAAGAGAAAGCTCCTGGAATTTATGATTAAAACTGCTGCTCTCAGATTGTCAAACTGATTTATATTTTAAGTGTTGGGCAGCTGAAGTGGCACCTGATAGAATCTTAATATACTAGCATATTCCCGCATTTTTTCTCTTTGCAGATTATAATTTGGTAATTGTTAAAATTTTGAATTGTACTTTGTGTACCATCTTCTGCTGACATTGAATTGGATTTTGGATTTTAGGTTTTATTTTGTATTTCAGGCTCAAAACAATAACGTGAGATCTGACTGACTTGCTTCTCAAACTTCACTTTTGTTATTGTAAGCACAAGAAAGCCAGTCACTGCTATGAGAAGAACCCTCACTTATTAAGCAGCAGGCTTATGTAAAGCAACTCTGCAACAATAAAAAGAGTACTGATATAGAAGTGCCCTCTCTCTCAGCAGCTTTCAGTAAGCCAGCAATTGTGCGTTGTTTGCTGCTTTCCTGCATTGACAGTTCATTACAAAATGAGGTGGGGTTTTTTTTTCCTCCAGACTGGATTAGCAAAAACAGAAAAGTGATTAAAACATAAAGTACCAAATTTGAAATATTACTCTGCAGAGGCATTTCACACTTCATTGATTTCATGAGTAGGCCAGAGGTGCCAGGCAATAATTAAAATGTTGTAAGGGAAAAATTATCATGCAAGGTCAGCAGCATTGGAAGACTTTACAAAGAAGAGGCATTAAAAGATATTCTGAAACTATTTCTTAAGTAGGGCTTTAAATTGGGTTTTAAATGAATATTTGAAGAAATGAGAAATTAGGAATTTTTCATCTCAGTGAAAGTATGCATGTGTATGCAAACATAATGCATGTCAATATATGGCATTTTAGGGAAAATAAAATAAATATGTGTGGATTTATACTTAGGTGTACACATATGCTATTCATATTTCTAAATTTTCAATGAAATGGTAAAATCTAAAACTCAAGAAAATTCATTTTATATTATTTTAAAATTACTAACCAAAACATATTTTTCAAAAAATAATTTGAATTTCAGAAAAGTGAAAACAAAACCCTGAAATAAAATCATCCGTAATTCTACCATGTTGATGTAAAGGTGTTAATATTTTGGTGCATATCCTTTCAATATTTTTTATCTATGAAATATATTTTTTAAAATTGTATACAGCAATTTTGTTTTTCAGTTTGCTTTTTCACTTATTAAGTGATTGTTTCTTTATATCATTCAATATTTTTCTACAATATTTTTAATGGCTACGTACTGCTCCACTGGATACACCATAATGTATTTAAGCAATCTTCTGTGGATGGATATACAAATGGTTTCCAATTTTTAGCAAATTGCAGTGAACACCACTAGAGCTATTTCTTGATTGTGCCCTTCAGACACCTCTCTAGAAATGGAATTCAGGTTGCTTTGACAGATATTGCCAAATTGTCCTCCAGAAAGGTCGTCACAGTTTACTCTCAAACCAGTGTCTGTTTCAAATTAACTCTTAGTTGTGATTATAAAGCTCCTCTTTACTCTGATGTTATGTAGTAAATAATGGATTTACCAGGATTAATTGAAGACAATTGAGAAAAAATCTCTTGAAAGAATTTCAAAAGCAAAATATTTCCAGTGATTGTCTTAAGACCAAAATAAGCAAGATCATTTGACACCATATTTTTGTCCCAAATTAAAAACTGCTAATAGGTTATTATTTACTGAATGCTTACCATGGATCAGTAATAACTTTGCAATGGCTCTATGTGCTTTACACCAATTATCTCATTTTTTATCCTCACAATTACCCTATGAAATAAGTTTTTTATGCTCCTTTTAAAGGCGAGGAAGCCAAACCTCACACAATTTATGCCTTTGCAATGGCTCTATGTGCTTTACACCAATTATCTCATTTTTTATCCTCACAATTACCCTGTGAAATAAGTTTTTTATGCTCCTTTTAAAGGCGAGGAAGCCAAACCTCACACAATTTATGAGTAAATTGTCCAAAGTCACACAGCTAGTTGGTGGAGACCTTGGATTTGAATCCAGAACAGTNGTAAATTGTCCAAAGTCACACAGCTAGTTGGTGGAGACCTTGGATTTGAATCCAGAACAGTCTGATTCAAAAGATCATATTTCAGCTACTGGAAAGATTTTAAACTTGTAGTTCTGAAAATATTGTACCTCAAAACAGCACATATTGTAGCATACTTGTATGTTTGCAGCAACCACATTTTATCTCAATTTATTGTCATTTGGTATTATGATTGAAGATTCCTGCTTGGATAAACTATAGATGTTTACCACCTGGACCTGCATTAATAAACAGTGGGTCTCTCATTTCTCAAACATGAGGTGTTAGGAAGACTGCTGCTGGGTTGGCAGAGGAGATTCTCACCCGTTCTCGGTGCATATGGTTCTTTGAGGTAGAAAGCAACCACTGGCCCTATCTTTTTCTCTCCTCTTCTCACAAGCTGTAGTCCGTAATGATAGTTTGTCTTCCTTGTTAACCTCCTTTTATATGGGTGAATTTGAGGTGACATAAAGTAACAGAAAGCCAGAAAACTGACAGTGGGGCAATATTG
>NW_007732559.1:97724-98477 GCF_000696425.1 Galeopterus variegatus | reverse complement strand
GGAAAGGATGAGGGTGTGCTCTATTCCAGAAATGGAGCTCAACAAAGTAACATAATGCGGGACAGAAATTATCCTGTTGTGGCATTCCAAAAGCATACTGAGCCTCTGTCCTGCTCATTATGAATCTTTATCCTTTCCTCTCCCTCTGCTCCCTCTCTCATCAGCAGGCTAAAGAGAGGATACATCTCTCGCTTAAGCTTGGGGCTTTTTGGCACGAAGCTTGATTGTCTCCGTTTCTTCTTGGCAGATTTAAATTGTTAGAGAAATGAAACTCGTTTGAAAACAGTAGGTCCTGGCAGGCCCTCTCCCAGGCATTGCCCAGGACTCCAGGAACAGTTGTCAACTTGCTGCATGGCATTTGTCTAGGTTGGGTTTGATCTTAGTCTCAGATCCCATATGGTAAGAAATAATTCAGTTTTAAAGTTTTGTGTATTTATGATTGTGGGGATTGAGGTCAGAAGAGGGAGAGAGATTGCTGCATATGGAATTTGCAAATTTTTATACTGAAATTAAAGTTTAATGAAGATGGGAGATTAAGAATAAAAATTCTCTTGTTTGCATGAAAATGAGACAAAACTGAAAAGGATACTTTTCTTTCATCTGAATGTAAATTTCTATTTGACTATGATGACCTTAATTTGAAGATATTTCTACCGTTACGGAAGTATAAGGATACTGATGACTAACATGTGCATATGGTGCATTAGCTATTAGAAGCACATTTGCATATACATTACTCACTTTGAAAAAAAC
>NW_007732559.1:79812-97538 GCF_000696425.1 Galeopterus variegatus | reverse complement strand
CTGAAAAACTTGGGATAAGGTTATAGATAGGTATAATTTTAGAATAAATTTCTAGTTAAATCTATTCTGCAATTTAATTATTTAATTACAAATTTCATCTTTCTCCTCTATCCTCATACCACCATGAGGGAAGAGAGCGGAAGTATAAGGATACTGATGACTAACATGTGCATATGGTGCATTAGCTATTAGAAGCACATTTGCATATACATTACTCACTTTGAAAAAAACGATTTTATTATAAATGGAGAAACAAAATAAAATAGTACCATTTCTGGTAGTATTAGTTCTAATATAATCAGTTATTCAAGTTTTTAGCTTATTTTACAAGTGCATGTACAGCATCATATAAAGAAACTAGTAGTAAGTAATAGTATGTTTAGTGGTTCTAATGAGGTATGTTCTTGCATATATGCAAGGTTTATTTTTTAGCCTTCTAATAGGACAGAGTAATACACCTCCTGAAAAACTTGGGATAAGGTTATAGATAGGTATAATTTTAGAATAAATTTCTAGTTAAATATATACTGCAATTTAATTATTTAATTACAAATTTCATCTTTCTCCTCTATCCTCATACCACCATGAGGGAAGAGAAAAGAATACTTAACAGCTGGAGCTGTGAACACAAAATGTGTTTCAGGGCCACTAAATGTGTATGCTTCTCCAAAGAATATTTTAAGCATCAGAAATAGCCAGTGTTCTCTACTACTGTCTCACATCTGCTATCTCATTTGGCCCTTTCACCACATTTTTCCTTTTTACATGTGATGTCTTCTTATTTTGGCATCTCACAGAACCAAACACTAGGCCCTTTCCACAGATTCAGCTTAATATAGACTAATATGCACAATGATACACAAAGAACTGTCAATGAAAACTTTCTGAATTCGGTGGTTCCTGAAGTTAAAATCAGTTTGTCAACTGATATTTCAAATCTGATATTTGACCTGGATTTATTCCTTACATACATACATATGACTATCTACTTCAGTTAACCCAGGTTACACAGAAGCTTGTTTGAGAGTGGACTAAACCAAGGGGTAGAGGACCAATCTGATTAAATGTAACAATTTGTACATCTGTGTCTGACTTTCATCACTTCTTATGATTGTGTGTAAAGTACCTGCTGTTGAATGAAGGATTAAGCCCATTCCAATTACTGATGCCTTTTAACTTTACAGATGTCAAATGCATTCCTTCAAACCTGTTCATTTCCAGAGCAAGGCTTTTCCAGATGGGAATTAGAAAGCAAGATTTGACAAAATCTGCTTCTCTATTACTCAACACAAAGGAATATTACAGTAACGCTCTCGTTTCTGCTAATCCATTCATTTCAGGTTTGATTTACCTTTTTTGCCTTGATCTGAAAATCTCTGTGGCTTTATAGGATTATATATTGCTATATTCAGGTTTTGAATGAATCACAGTGTATGCATTTTAATATGATTTCTCTGATTCTAAAGCCGGGATTAACCTGTTGTTTTTCATTAAAAAGATTTTATGCTTAGAATTTAGAGGAAGAGTAGTGTTAAATTTCTCTAGTTACCTACTGTTTCTCTTCTGTTTAAATAGACAAAAGAAATTTTATTTGTTGGTTATCCTGATGTAATAAAGGAAGCAGAGTTTTGTAAATAATTTAAAATATTAATACTCTATGTAAACTGTTGTGTAAATAATAGTGGAAGATTCCTTAGCACCAAGTTTTGCATTCCCTCTGTTGAAATCTTGTTAAGTTGAGAAAACTGAAGTAGATTTCATTTGAACCATAGTAGAGAGAAATTTTGGTGAGTGCTTAGGTCACAGAAATTGGATATATGTGTGTATGTATGTATATATATAAAATTGGTTACCGCAGTGCTTAAAAATACCATAGTAGAGAGAAATTTTGGTGAGTGCTTAGGTCACAGAAATTGGATATATGTGTGTATATATGTATATATATAAAATTGGTTACCGCAGTGCTTAAAAATAAATAGATTCTGCTCTTCCCTCCTGTGGTGCTGAAAGAGCACCATTTTCTTGGCTCTGCTAAAATGGTACAGGAAGTAGAAGTTGCAGTAGGGGGTCCTGATATTATTTTAAGAAATAACAATACAGTGATGGCAAAATCTTAAAGATGCTTCAAATGAGACAGCCACTGTTCTAAGTACCTTACACATATCAATTCATTTAATTCTCACAATAGCCTTAGGAAGTTGATACCATTATTTTCATTATACAGATAAGGAAACTAAGACACAAAGAGGCGAAGAAAATTGTTCAAGTTTAGATGGCAGAATCATGGTCCAAACTTGGGAAATGTGGCTCTAGTCCATGCTCTTAACCACCGTGCTAGTTATGTTTGCATGGTCACACAACCAGTTGCTGATCAACCCAAAGTAAATTAAATTCAATCTAATGAGAAATGGTAAAGACCAAATGAGAATTGAATAAATAACTGGTTCATTTTTATCTCCTTCACAAGCTCCTTTTTTTAAAGTAGAAATCCCAAATATGGGTTCAGTGACACACCATCTGCTGAGTCCATTACTAGATTTTAAGCACAGCTCATGTGCCAAGCTGCTAAGGTTTTAGCCTGTGACTCATCAGCTCTTTGGACTCATTACCTTGTAATCTCCCTTTGGTCTCCCCCTACAATTGAGGAACAGAAATATAGGGTGGAAAAGAATCTAGTTGTGAAAACTAGACTCAAACAATTAGCCAGTGTTCGTGGAGGGCACACACTAATTTTCCTAAGTCAGTGATTGGGGAAGAAAGAGAAGTTTATTTACATATTGTTAAATAAGGGGAGGAACAAGGCACACACAAAATGAATTTTGACAAGTTGAAAAAGGAAATGTTTATAAACACATCTAAAGGAAAACTAGAAACTAACCATTGCTGATTAGGATTAATTTTACTTAATCTTGAAATTTCTAATATTTACTAGGAAAGACCCCTTTCTTATGTTTACATCTGATGGCTTTTTCAAATCACTCTCTATGGTCCTTTTACCCAGTTTCTTATAAAGAAATCAAACATTACTTAATCTAGTTGAAAATACACACAAGAGTACACAAACTGTGTATTCCCAGAAAACTATGGATCACAATTTAAATTTCACATTTAAATGTTAAGTATCTGTAAGCATTTTAGTGTATCTAAAAATAAAAATGAAGCTAAAAAAGCAAAAAATGTGATCCATAGTTTTCTAGGAATACATAGTTTGTGGACTTCTGTGTGTATTTTCAACTAGATTTTGAACTCTGTAGAAAAAGCTTCTTATTGACTATTTTTGTTTAATTTACACCTCACCCCTCTTCCTCATGCCCTCACCTCACACTATATTGCTCTCAGTGACGTGCATATAGTAGGTTCTTAATAAATATTTGCTGTGTGAATAAATTGCTTTCCATTACCAAAGCTACATTTGGGATTATTTTTTAAACAATAAAGGGGCTCAGAAAGAATATAGTAGACAAGGTTTGAAATAGGGTTTTAATGTATATCAAGCATCTGACTCCAGGTATGTCTTTGATTTTGATGTAATTCAAATGCTTGACTGTAAAGCAAATAGGCCTATCAGTGCATCTTCTCCTGTGCAAGGGGCTCAAAAGGTGTAATGAAAAAGAAGAGGTGACATTGGAACTTGCTTTCTGGGCACATGCTTTGCCTTTCCCGCACTGACTGAGCTGTAGCATAAGGTGTGAAATTAGGACAAATGTTCCAAGTCCTAGAAAGTGAGTATTTTATTAACTCCATCTTGCTCAGGAAATCTTTTTCAGGATTACAGGTTTTCAGGAGAGATTGGTGACTAAGTGATGTTCAGGTTGATAAATAGAAACAAGAAAACTACGTGATCATTGACAGTGAAAGCCAAAATAAATGCTGACACACAGGAGCAGCTTTGATAATGATGCTCACAACAGTAATTTAGAGTTTAGTTTCAGACATGTAAGAAAGGACCCTTCAATAAGGGTAAACTCTTAGGAGTTTGTTTGTTGCCCCAAACTGTAATATCCCTAATGTTAAACACTGGGAATCTATACTACTCCAATTTTCCAGGTTTTCTGGATAAATTCAAAGTGTGCAAGAATCATGAAAGAGGCAGTCCAGTCAGAAAAGGTGGAGCAAGAGAGAAAATGTTTGAAATGTTAGACATTCTGTGAGTAGTATAAATAATCATCAGTTGCAAAAGATCTTCTTGTTCAATCTAAGACAGCTTAGAAAAACTAGGTAGTCAAGGATAAAGTATTAGGCTTTTCATAATATTTTCTATCTCCATCTCCATCACTGGTAAAGTAATACAGAACAGATTGAATTATTACAACCACGAACTCTTCTTATTGATTTAATATAAAATACATAATTTGTTCTTCTGTTCTGAGAGTCCTATTCCTCTGAGAGATAACATGTTTTTAAATTATTGGATTAGATGAAGCCTCTAGTAGCTTGTATTCAGTCTTGAGTTGAGCAAATATTAATAGTTGGAATCTTAAAAGCCACTTTTATTTTATTTTATTTTATTTTTGTCTTTTGTCGTGTCCGGCAACGGATCACAACCCTCAGTGTCGCGCCCCCACCTCGCTCAGCCAGTGAGTGGGAACCGGTCTGTATGTGGGATCCGAACCCTCGGCGGGAGCGCCGCCACGCTCCCAAGCGGCGCACTGTAGCTGTGCGCCACCAGGCCGGCCCTTAAAAGCCACTTTTATTTTATTTTATTTTTGTCTTTTGTTGTGTCCGGCAACGGATCACAACCCTCAGTGTCGCGCCCCCACCTCGCTCAGCCAGCGAGTGGGAACCGGTCTGTATGTGGGATCCGAACCCTCGGCGGGAGCGCCGCCGCGCTCCCAAGCGGTGCACTGTAGCTGTGCGCCACCAGGCCGGCCCTTAAAAGCCACTTTTAAAAGAGACATTTCTTTTTTTGCTATTTGAAATGTCTTTTCTTCACCTAACCAAAATTCTTCCTTCTGAAATGAATTCATTTTGTGTAATTCTATGTGGAAGTAGAAGTAGCTAACATACACTGAACCCTTTGTTTTATGGCAGGAATTCTTTTGAGTGCCTTAGCTTACTTAATCTTCATAATAATGTTATGAGGAATGTTATCAACTATCCCCGTTTTACAAAGTAGAAAAATAAGGCACAGGGAAGTTAAGTGACTTGCCCAGGGTTATACATCTTATAAGCTACGAAGCCAGGCTTCAACTCCGGGAAGCCATACTTTTTAACCAATAAGCCGTTCCTTGACAGAGAGGACAATGTATTGTTCATCTTTGTGTTCTTACACCTAACTAACCCAAGGCCTAGTACACTTAGTAGCCACTAGCAAAATATTTGTAAAATGAAATGTTTGTAAAACAAAACACTTAATAAGCTCTAAAATGTACCTCTCTTCATTTCTGTTTTCATTTCTGCAGCCAGATCCACATTTTGTCCCTTCTTATCCGGATAAGAGCTCCTCATTAATTTCCACATTCAGCCTTCAATTGATACCAGTTCCAAGTACAGTTTTGAACTTTTCATTCCCTTTGCTCAAAAATCCACCATGGATTCCCATTACTTCTGAACTCTTGTGTCTGGCATTCAAGGCCCTCTATTCGTTATCCTAGCCCGTCTTAGTTCTCGTTTCCCAGAGCCCTGTACACACATTCAGCATGCCAAGTTGTTCTACTCAGTGTTGTCACAGCATGCCCTATAATTTGGCATTTATCTCCATCCATAGACTGATGAATGTGTTTTCCTTGCTGCTGTATGCTCCTGAGATTCTCACCTTCATCTAATCCCTGTCTACGACTGAGGTTACTGATTCTTCCAGGCTCAAGTCAGAGGTTGAAACTTTAATAACATGTTCTTTGCTGATTTCACTTGATTATATTTCCTTCCTCTTTTATACTCAAATAGTACTTTACCACATTCTGCTTTATATTAAATGCCTTTGTCTTTTTCTTCTTACTAGGTTGTAAAACTCATGAGAAAAAGGATCTTACTCATATTTATTAAGAACTGACAATTGAACACACAAGAAAATCCATGGATGTACTATCAGTTTATCACCAAATATTCAAAACTATCCTTTTTCTATGAGGCCTATTATGATAAAATTTGCTACCACAGAATCATTAAACTTTATAGCAGGAAAGGACTCTTGCAATGGTTTCATTTCCCTGCCTTCTTTTACCAATAAGTAAGCAGATATGGAAAAGTTAAGAGACTTTCTGAATGCTGATGCCTAATCTCCATGATGACTTATGTTCAATCCTGAGTCTTTTCCTCCACATAACGCTGCCATATCATATTTCTGAAAGATGAAGAAATTTGATAAGAACAAGATAAAGGATTTTGGAAGTTTCCAGATGGCCTCAGGCTATCTTTTTATAGACTCTTCAATGATTTGTCTGACAGAAAGAGGCTAAAAAGGGTGGTAAGTGTGTTAAGGCCCCAGTGTTGTAACTATGGTTTGACTTTTTAATTAATCTCTGACTAATGGTTTTTATAGAGATTGGCTATAAAAAATCACTTACTTGAATTGAATCTTGGCTTATACTTTAACTTTTTTTATATTCATTGTGTATCAGTTGACACTTCCACCTCCCCCTTCCCAAGCAAACAAATAACAACAAAAATAAAAGCTGTCAGATATTTTGGATAGATGTTATTTCCCAATTTATGGATAAAGAATCTGAAAGGAAGCAACTCTGACAATATTGGGGTCATGACCTTAGCCAGGTCAGTAGCCAGGAGGAATCTGCTCTCACATTGTGGATACCAGGGCATTGTGCTTCCTCGAGAGGGTAACTCTAATCTCTTCATGTGACTCTGCAACATGCCGGGGATAATTTTATTAGCAATGGAGACTGCAAGTGACAGGTGCTATTAAGTCTGAAGTCAGTACTGTAGAAGCACCACTATCAACGAGCTGTGGCCTTATTCAGCTTGGTTTCCCATTCACTTTCAGGTGATGGAGATGTCATGCTTTAATATGTTTGGTTATGCTACTAATGGCAACCTGTTGTACCTTCTCAAATGAGACATTGACGCCCATAGAAGCAAGTGTTCCTAAGCACTAAAATGTAGAACTGTTTTGAGAAGTTGTGATAATGATGTGGAATGACATTGAGAGCTGCTTCTTCTGAAGGATGCAGGCAGATGATTTTCCTAAGGTGTGGTGCAAAATACCTGCCTGCATTTCTGTATGGGAAGAATGAAATTTACAATTAAATTTGGTTTTCTACCTTGCCATATATTTCAACACATGTTTCAACCCAAAGAGCATTTTGTTGACTATTTCAAGTGAAAATCCAAACTTCTCACATTGATGTTCAAGGAACTCCCACAATCTAGCCTACCTATCCTGCCACTTCTGCCTTGTCTTCCCTTCACATGTCACCTGCTCCAGTCAACATAGGCTGCTCACTGTGCTTACAACATGCGGGTTCAACAAAACTCGAATAAACCAACATTTGTTAAATGTCCACCATATGCTTGGAATTTTGCTAGGAACTATAGAAAAAAGGAGGAGGAGATGGCATTGTTTCTGTCTTTAAATAGTTGGAAGTCTAGTGTGAAAGACAAGCAAGTACATAAATTAGTTTGATATGAAATAGAGTGAGAAGTGGAGAACACAAAGTGTTGAAAAGTAAATTTTAAAAAGTGCTAAAAAAGTAAATATGAGAACATCAAAAGAGTTTGTTTAATTGAGTGTGTATCTGTCTGTGTGTTTGTTTAATGCATTGGGAGTCCCTAAAATGTTTTGAATAGGAAATGAATGATCAGGACATTGGGTGGGCATTATGAAGGGTAAACTGGAGAGACAGATATTAAAATTAGGGAAGCCATACTTTAAGTAAGTTGTAATAGCAGATCATGTTGAGTGTGGTAAGGGTCTAAAAGGCAATACTGATAGTAGAAGTGAGATGAAAGGGATGAATTCCAATAACACTGCAATAGGAATGCTGCTATATTATAGTGGTTAAGCATGTAAATCCAGAGTCAGACACAGCTTTGCATCCTGTCTCTGCCACTGATAATCTTTTTCACCTTAAATAATAAACTGAGCTATGTATCAGAATCCTCATCTATAAAGTGGAGATTATCCTGGCATCCCTCTCAGAAGTGAGTTTTCAGTTCATATGAAGTAATCCTTATAAAATGGCTGGCACAGAGTAAGCACTCAATAAATGTTTAATATTATTGTGGATGATGAGTTTTAAGAAAGATGGCTGAAGAATTTGATCAGAATATCTCCTCTCCCCCATTAAAAAAAATTTCTTTCTACTTGCCTCTTTGCCTTGTTGAAATCTGCCCATCTCCATTGCATTTCCACAATGAAGAGCTCCTTGAACAGTCCTATGCACAGTGGTCTTTCCTGTCCAAGTTCCTAGAATATTGGCTATTGTTCTAATCATTAGACACTTATTATATACTGCCTTATGCTGTTATTTTTCTTTTTTCTTTATTTCGATTACCTGTAATTTATAAATTCCATAAAGATTGGTGCTATTTTTTATATTGCTTTGTGTCCTCCATAGCACTTGGGTCAGCTTGCACATTTGACCAAGATAAATATTAGTTGATTATTAATATGTCAATTCCTGTTCATCAGCATTCAAATAAACTGTAATGCAGATTAACCAGAAGTGATTTTACTTCAGGCTCATTTCTTGGTGCTAGAACCCACTTCTAGATTCTCAGCTCAAGGTCTTTAAGAGGACAGTAAAATAGGTTAAAAATACTTCTGCACAGAGTGATGGTAAAGACTGTGTACTATGGAAAAACAGAAGAGCTCCACCCTGAGGACTAGCGAGCACCAGAGCTCCATCTTGCTCAGGAACAAAGCAGGAAGTAGTGACTCTGGGTACCATTGCTCAGGAACAAAGCAGGAAGTAGTGACTCTGGGTACCATTATATGATACAACCCACAGTAAATACTTGAATTTGATTCAACTTTGTAGGGCAAAGATAGTCTTTCAACAGAAGCTAATTTTCATTCCACAATTTACTGTATTCTAAAAGAAGCTTAAAATTATTGTTATTATTTTTTTTTGGAAATGGGTGGTAGTCCTACTTTAAGGAATCTCTAATTTTTTTTAATCTGGTAGATGCTAAGATGCTCCTGTAGCAGAAATAGAGAAAAATAAAAGACTGGCTGAACTAATTCCCTCTCATTGTATTGAGCTGGCTTATTTGGCCTTATATTAGTAGAACTACATATGTAATTTTACAAAACAACATATGGAATACATCGAGACTATGAATGTATATGTGGGCTACAAGGGCATCAGAGGAGTTTTTCTTTGAAATATGCGCTTTTAATATAGATCGATACCATAAAGTAGAATGTTTTAAAATTATATTGTAAATATCTGCTTTTGTCGGGCCTTAAAAACTAATGCCACCTTAAGTGACATTACAAGCGGCGCCATTATGGGCCCACAAGGGCATATTAATGTGGCAGCCTAAGACAGTGCCAGGAGGAAGTAGGGTGGGGGTGTCTGCGGGAACATTGCCTTAGCCCTTATTGGCCAAATACATGCTTCTGCGCTCGTGAACACTGTGTGGTTGCAATAGCTAGGCATTGAGACAGGATGCATGCCCTTGACCTTTAAGCTGATAAGATTATGTGAAAAACCTCCCCTCCCCATGTGCCTATAAAAGCAAGTGCTTGTGTGATAATAAACGGAACTGCTCGACAGAACCCCCACCGAGTCTGAGTGTCCTTTAACGGGCTGGTTGGGGCCGGCAGTGTGCTCACCTCTCTTCACGGCTCCCTTCCCCCTGTCTCCTTCCAAAGGGGACAGGAGGGAAAGAGGAATCCGGGCCATTTGCTCGCCCACCTAAAGGAACGAGGCTAGGGCTGTTTGGGTCGGCCAGCGGCGGACCCGACATACTTTTAATAATTTAATTACAAGTTTTTCAGAAAATCCTTCTCATCTAAAGATCTAAGTCATCTCTTCTCTTTTCTCTCTCCCCAAATGTATTAATTTCTTATTTTGTAGGATGTACCATTTATATTCCTGTACAAGATAGTTATTCAAAGTAAATGTGACTGACTTACTCTTGTTCATTCTGAGTTGCAAATGTAAAAATCTATAAAACAACCAAGATGGTGGTAGACAAAAAATGAGAAGGGATAAGTATTGCTGACTAATGTAAATCTGACAAGTATTAAATAACTTTTCTACAAAAATACCCAAATGTTTCATACCACAGTCTCATTTCAGTTGTGTCATCCCATTGTCTGATGTTATACAAATATATGCATATATAATGTATATATCTTTATTGTATATTTAGTGTATTTATTTGTATTCTGTATGTGTGTATTTTGTGTGTGTGTGTGTGTGTTCACATATATTAACATGTCATATTTATGGCAACAACTACCTCATAATAAAAGTGATTTGTGTAACTTCCAAGTAACATGAGTTAAAGAAATTGCTTGCCTGCCACTTCATCTCTTTTTTCCTTCTTACAAAACGGAATGTGGGCTAGCATGGGCGATTCAACCTCAACCAGTACAGAGAAGAATAGCCTAGAAAATCAAAGAGTAACAAGATATCTGTAGGAAAGAGCTCTCCCACCAGCCTGGACATGCTGATCCCTGGACTGTAATCTAAGAAAGAAATAAAATTCTATTTTATTTGAGCCATTGAATTTTAAGGCCTATTTGTTATAGGTACTTAAAATATACCCAAAGTAATATATTTGCCATCTTTTCTTTTAATACATACCTTCCAATATAAATACTATTTTTTAAAAAGCATGCAAAAACATCCCTGATTGGGAAGGAAAAAACACAAGAGGTAAACACACAGGTTAGTTTTTATTGCTGACATGGATCATCAGAGAAAACATTGCAAAGTCACTCACTTTTCCCAAGCTTTATTTTCAGATGCAAATCTAATAATTTCTTCTTGGCCTTTATTAATGACAATGATGATGATCAAGATAACATAGTGGGGGACTTGGTGAGGTAGGACTTAATTTACAGGGAAAAAGAAAAGGAGCCAAGTTTCACTTTAAAATAGCTAGGTGTTCTATTCCTACTTGTGAAGAGGGGAAGGCTCCATGGAGCAGATGGACTTTGGTCTGAGAAAAAAACATTTGGTTGACCTTTTAGAAGTTAGTCAATATTGCTCACCCCATGGTTTGGGGGAGCAATGTAATTGATTTTCTTTTGACTTGGATAATGCATGCTACCTCTCTTTCATTCTTCTTGGTAGGTTTAAAAGTTGTTGATTTGCATAGGGACCAAGTAGCATTCTAGGAGTTAGAGCATGAAAACACAGATCTTTTCTCTTTAAGGATCAAAATTATTAGAATGTCTCCAGTGGACCTAGATGGCTCAAGCTGAGAAAGAAATTCCCAGTTTTTCCCTGAGGTCATTCATCTTTACATCATGCTTTTGCTTTTAAGATATGATTGTTCTATTAATTTTTAAAAACTCATGTTGGCCTATTTGGTTATAATTTTCCTCTACCCCATGATTTATTTTTCTTAGTGAGAATTCTTCGTCTGTCATTTACTTTTTCCTGTTCTTGCACCTCTTTTTTCTTTTAATTGTTAACATATTTGGACTGAAATATTTATATATTTTAACGTAATTAGAATTGAGAATGTCCTCTATTTAGCAGAATTTTCTCTGATCTTCTCAAGAAGTGTTGAATATACTAATTATCCTTATTTGAGCATCACATGTTGTACACAGGTATTGATATTCAACTCAGTGTCCCACAGTTATGTACAATCAACTGTTATAATAATTTTTTTAAAAAAGAACCTCAGCATTTATAAATAGTAATTTCTCAACTAAAAGTATTACAGTCTACAGAACAAAGTCAATTGAATGTCAGCAATTTTAATTTCATCACAAAATACAATTTTGAAGAAAATTGCAGGTAATTTTATTTTATTTTATTTTTGTTCATCTCTCTCTTTTTTTCTAATTTTTTTCATTTACATATTTATGGGATATAGTTTGTTGTTTCAATACATGCATAAATTGTACAATCATCCAATCAGAATAGTCAGCATAGCTATCACTTAAACATTTCTTTGTGGTTGTATCATTCAAGATTTTTTTTCTGGCTATCTTGAAATATGCAATGCAATATTATTAGCTATTGTCACCCTTCAGCATCAGAACTTATTCTTTCTATCTAACTGTAACAGGCAATTTTATTTAAAGAATTAAAATAACACAATATTAAAAAATATATTCTTCAGAAAAATGCCAGTGACACAGTATTCGAGACAGGTATAGGCAAAAAAATTGATAACAAATAAAAATATGAACCAAAGCCAATTATCCTGTTTATTTCTTAATGTTCAGATAATTCATATAAAGACATTTTTGTTTTGCTTTAATGTACACAGATTTGTTATTTTTTAGCAAGAGTATTATTTCAAGAGTCATTGTACAGAAATATTTCACTGGACAGTCAATATAATAAAACCAAATTGTAAGTCAATATGTATACTTTGAAGACATTGTATAATTTTGACTATGAGTGCCCTATTTCATTCTTGAGCATATCTTGGTTTGGGATTCTTATATGATCACTCTCACTAGAAGTTATGTGTGTCAGGAAATGCAACACCTGAACCTAAGAAGTGACAGGGGAGGGCTAGTTTCAGGCAGATCGTAAGACTGATTTGGGAACACTTGCTGAGCATCTTGTCCTAATATAATGGATGTGCAATATCCGTTTGGGGGAAAATTAAAAGAGCTCTGTCAATAAAAAGGTGGAATACTGAGTAGCTAGGTCTCCTGTGTTAAGGAACAGATATAACTGAGTGCAAGCCTAGAAATAAAGAAACTATTGCCTTTCTCTTCCCACTAGTCCTCCGTCTCCTACACGCTGCACTAAGAAACTGTCACCAGATTGGCACTGGTACCTCAGGTCTCTGTCATAGTAGCAGTCACCTCTACTCATGGGCTAAATTCTTTCTTGAGATGTTCTTTGATTCTTCATTCAGAGAATGCTGATGGAACTGATTTATGTCTTTTCTGTGTCATATCTGACACACAGCCAGGTAGGTCAGCCCTCTCATGGATAGAGTCTATTTTGAAAGAGACCCCTCCCCCACCATGTATGCAAATGAAGTAGTGATTAATAACTGGGATAAATATTTACTTTTTTTATAGATCTTAAATATTTGTTCAAGAAATCTTGGAGGACAAGGTCATTATTATTATGCTGCTTTTTATGTTTTGTTTTTTGGTTTATGTTCTATATATTTCCCAAAGTAAAACATTACAACTGCTATGGTCACGTGGTAATCAGTTCATTTAGATGTTCTGAGATCTAGAATAGGCATAGTTTTCATTTAGTAGAGTCTGAAGTGCCTAAAATTTCCCAAATCATTTAAAAGATTGTTAATTTGCTCTAGAAAAGCTGGCATGGATGAAATGAACAGGGCCCTCTTCCTAAGCTATGCGTCTGGGTAGGAGGCTGGCACATGTTTGTTTCATGAGAGTGATGTCCTGGTTCTCAAAAGCTTTAGTTCAC
Source organism: Galeopterus variegatus (assembly GCF_000696425.1). Classification (NCBI taxonomy): domain Eukaryota; kingdom Metazoa; phylum Chordata; class Mammalia; order Dermoptera; family Cynocephalidae; genus Galeopterus; species Galeopterus variegatus. The sequence continues at coordinate 84,042 of NW_007732559.1, read as the reverse complement.
TTCCTGCTCTCATCTGATAGGAAGCAGTGAGACAGGAAAGCTTTTCATACAAACATCAGCAAGGTCATGTGACCCTATCATTTCCTTATTTGTTATAAGGATACAAAGGAATAGAATGTTTGGGGGAAAAAACCCCAACTTGTCATCTTTAATATGAAGATCTCAAACTGGGCCTCTTTTCCTCATTTTCTAGATTTATTCAAAGAATCTAAAATGGCATAACTCAATAATCAAGTCTAGTTTCCATCATTTTTTTCTACTAGTAATTTGCATATTCTCTTCTTTACACCCTCTTTGAAATCAATTTGCAGATACTACTTCTAAGTATACTTCTTCAGAGTTAATCCACTTGTAAAAACAGATATATTTCTATGGGAAATATGCTTTCATGTTTGCTCTTTGCAGCTCCAGCAAGCCTCTTTCTAACCAGCTATGTGACATTTCTCTCTTCTTAATAGAAAAGATGGGGTGAGACAATATTCACAGCCAAAGTTTAAGCAATTAGGAACATTGACTTCCATATGGAATCACTGAAAGGCTGGAGGTTTACACTAAGTATCAGAATTTTGTTTGAGCAAGGTAGAAATGACTTAATTTTGAGCCTTTCTATCTTTAAATAAGGATCTGTATTGTATTAGATTGCCAGGACTGTGATAAAGGACCACAGACCATTGTGGCATTAAACAACAGAAATATACTGTCTCACAGTTCTGGGTGCTGGAAGTCTGAGATCAAAGTGTTGGCAGAGTTGGTTTTCTAAGCTTTCTCCTTGGCTTGCAGATGGCCGTCTTCTCCCTCTCTCTTCACATTGTCTTCCCTCTCTTCTGTGCCCTAATCTCTTCTTAGAAGGACACCAGTAAATCAGGTTAGGGGCTATCCTAGTGAGCTCATTTTAACTTACAGTCACATTCTCGGGTACTAGGGGTAGAACTTCAACACAGGAATTTAGGAGGGTGGGTATAATTCAGCCCATAATAGGAACCATGCCTATTACTTTTATTTTTCAATAATAGTACTTTTAAAAATGACATTGTCTCTTTTCTTATACTTAAAAAGTGATAGAACGTGTTTAAGACTGCAGGGCATCTACATAGGTAGTTTATATCTCGTTGGCCTTTTAATTTTCTCACTGGAAATCTTGTTTCCATGTGCAAGTACTGAAGCTTCTGGGAGATTTTTTTCATCGTTGCTATCCTTATGAAAGCAGCTGTTCCATGAGCATGGTGTATTTTCTTACCTCATCAACAAGCAGAGGAAGATTATGTTGTGATCAAGTTTTGTATGGCTATAGTCAATGCTTTTCTGATTGTTTGAGCTCTAGTGATTGATTTAACGGGTCTACTCCTAGGCAGTTACTCATCCCTGATATTTGTCCAACCTAAAGCTCCATGTTATTTATGTAAACGATGCTTTATATGCCTTCCTTGCAGATAAATCCAAGTTGACAGAACTGTTTAAGAGATGAGTGTAATTCCAGTTGGGATTATGGTCACCATATTTATCTATATCAAATTTCATGTTACTTCACTGGCAATTTTGGAGCTTTGGGGGATACGAAGATGTGACTGGGAGAATCTATTTTCTGCTCTGAAGGTAGTATCTTAACATTTCAGAGGACAGTCCATCTAGGAAATATCGGAACACAAAGAAAACATTCTTGGGAGTGGATGATTTGTCTTTTCAAAATGAGAACACCTCTAAACCATGGGGAAAACGTTAAACCAGAGCCATTAACATGTACTCAGAACCTGGAAAATTTTCTTATGCATAATAAGTTCTGCATTTTTAAGTTTGGCGAGGGATTTTTTCTTTTGTATGATAGAACATGAGCCTTATATGTTCTTACACATATGATTAGTAGAAAATCAAAATGTTACGTGTGATTTCTGGTTTAAAAATGGTGGAGTGAGGACTATGTTTTCCCTCTTTTTATAAGTTACCCAAAAGCCAAAAAAAGAACGAGTGTATGATAGAACATGAGCCTTATATGTTCTTACACATATGATTAGTAGAAAATCAAAATGTAACGTGTGATTTCTGGTTTAAAAATGGTGGAGTGAGGACTATGTTTTCCCTCTTTTTATAAGTTACCCAAAAGCCAAAAAAAGAACGAGCAGAAAAGTAACTCAACCTTGATCTCTGCTAGAACTGGGAGACACATGAAATCTCAAAACAATAACAAAATAGAAAAGGAATACATTACTTGTTTTCTATGGCTGATTCAACGCAAATGTTTATTGATAAAAATAACTGCATAAAGATTCAATTTTACTTATGATATAAGAGGCTAGAACAATCTTGAGAAAAAATTCTGTTTTATTGATATATTTCTAAAATATTCCACTCATATCATTTTATATCATTTACTATGGGAAGGGTACCTGCAATTCTACATTAGAAATATATAGGCCAAGTTTCCATATGTCCACATAAATCACAACTATGTTCTAGTTAGATAATTTTGCTCCTATGTAACCCCATGGATATGAAATTATATATGGGAAATACAAAGATAATTATTTTATAAAGGGAAACTAGTGCTCTCTCATGCCGTATAGCCTTTGAAAAGATAAAAAGAAGGAAAAAAATCCTCATTAATGTATGCTTGCAAAACAATTGCAGTAATTTTCCTGGCTGAAGACTAAATTATTGTGTATTATAGTGTGCATATCTATGATAAGTAGATTACTATAGATCATTCCACGAGGAGGTAGAGGGAAGATTGCACTAACATTAGCTTCTCTGGTATTTGCAGGCTGTAAATTTCGTTAAATGATAGATGCAAAGATGGAAGACAGATGGATAGAGGAAAAGACAGAATCAGATACCGGATGAGTTAGTACTGCAGCTTGTGCTTCAGGGCTGTCTTATTATCACAAAGCCAGCAAGCATCAATGTCCCCACATCCCCCATACCCTCCCCCTGAAATGTACCGATTTATATGAAAATTAAGATTACAAATTAAAGCCTGGCTATCCTGGAGTTTTCCAGTTCATCAGCCATCCAATAAAAATGATGTCAAGCCTGTATGCATAATTCCCAGAAGATTACTTTGTCCTTACAGCTAAGCCCTGTCCCTGATATGAAAGATCTCTATCCACTTTTATTGAAATAAAGAACTAACATCATAATCCCAATATTGAGGTATAATCTTCATTATCTCTGACCCTCTTGAGGTTCTCCCAATCTATATTACTTCAGATTTGGTTTATTTATAATCCTTATGTATTTACTTTTATTGAGATAGGATTAAAAACTAAAAAAAAAAAAAAAGCTTCAAAAAATCCTTATGATCTCATGATTGAGTTTCAATTCACCAACAATCAACTAATGTGTTAGACTGAGGTTTTTTTTTTAAAGTGGTTCTTATAGTTGTATAGTCTAAGCTTGAAACGGCAATAATTGGTCTCCTGAGTGTCCCCGTTTCATTACATGAGTTATTTCCAGTTCGACTTGATTTGTGAAACGATGGCATCATCTTCTTTTCCTGTTATTAAAAAAGGTATGGGAGTGCATAAAAAAGTAAACATAGACTTTGACTCATCCAGATTAACGTTCTCTTTTCTTAGGAAGTTTTGATCCATACCTATAGTTAATTATTGGTAAACCACAATCCCCCAACCTTTTCTTTCCCCAAGAGCCTTAATGGCCTCTGGCTATGTCTCAAGCTGTTAACTACCAAACTAGTCATTAATGCTGGTCAAGATGATTTCTTGGAGATTATTGCTCTTTTTTTTTAATAGACAAAATAGACTTTGCTCTGCACAAAGAATAAAATGGTCTTTTAGCCTTTTTTTTTCATTCAAAAGCATAAACACCTATGAAAATCACATTGTTATGTGGTATTTTCAAAGCATTTCATGTATTATTTCAGTTGTATTTCCAAAGTAAAAACTGGATTTGTGGTGTTCAGGATTTTACTGGTAATTGTCATGCTTTCTTATTCTAAATAATTTTTTTGCAATTATATTTGCAGAAACATCTTGATTAAGAGATTTGAAATGTTCTTTATTTACTTGTGCCTCTTATTTTTACCTTTTGTGCCAGGGCGTTTTAGGAAAATATTTGGCTTTCAGATTTGAAATCAGGGAATGGAAATAGAAATACTTCACTATTGGGCTGGCCCGGTGGCGCACTGGATAGTGCGCCGCTTGGGAAGCGCGGCGGCGCTCCCGCCTGAGGGTTCGGATCCCACATACAGACCGGTTCCCGCTCACTGGCTGAGTGAGG
>NW_007732559.1:77175-79480 GCF_000696425.1 Galeopterus variegatus | reverse complement strand
AAAAAAAAAAAAAAAAAAAAAAAAAAAAAAGAAGTACTTCACTATTGGTGTAAAAATGCACTGGAGTGTTTTCTTCTTAAAGTAGTATTTATTGTTAGATTGAAACAGAAATCTTGTTCTTCCATTATTGATATGATGTGAGATTCAGTATAATTTTTATTGACTCAATTATTCCTCATCTGTGAGCCCTTCCTTTTCATTTTTTCATGTTTTTACTTGGGTCCCTGCTACTGCCCAGGCACATTCAGAGACAAATCAGAAGAGAATGAAGAGACTGGGCAGACACAAACAGCCTATAGTCACCAAATCATCTTTTTGCCTAAAGTGATATTCAAACAATATCCCATATTGGAATTATTATTCTTATTAAAATGTTTACTCACTTACTAAAAGGGAGGTAGCTGAACCAATATTTTTGTATACCTAATATTTTCTGGATGTTGGTTTAGGTAATTTACACAAATTTTCTTATTTAACCCTCATAACAACTCAACAGTCCTTACAGCAACCCTACTATTATTCTTATATGAATGTGGAAATTTAGACTTTACTATTGTTGAAGATATGGGAAAAGGAACAAAAAAGTACTGTAGGAAAGATGTGGAAAAGAAAGTTTCAGGACTTCAAACATAACATTGCTTACTTAGTATCCTATTCCATTATTTGCTCAGATATAGAAAATACTTTCTTCCTTTCCTTCGAAAATTGTGGCCAAAGATGGCAAGACACCCAATGGAGTCATCTCAGTTTAGGTCTTCCAACAGGTGGAATAAGAATGATGTTGATGAGGCAGGTTTATTCTACCAATCAGATTCATTTGAACTAAATATATTCTTTTTTTTTTTTTCCTTTTTGTTTTTTTTCGTGACTGGTAACGGGATCGCAACCCTCGGTGTCACGCCCACACCGTGCTCAACCAGTGAGCGGACCGATCTCTATATGGGATCCAAACCCTCGGCAGGAGCGCCGCCGCGCTCCCAAGCACCGCACTCTACTGAGTGCGCCACCGGGCCGGCCCTAAATATATTCTTTATAGGAGCAAGTCCACCAGTTATTAATAATTTAGTGTGAATTTTAAAAATTGCCTATTAACAGCTACAATATATGTTTGATTGATTTATCAGTTGACTTAATTATAAGAAGAAGGAATAGAAGGGGAAAAGAAGTGCAAAAGTGATAAGGGAATGTGGGCTATTTTGTAAGAATTCCAGTTTTGGCCAGGGGCCTACAGTGTAAGTGGAAAAGAATAAGTGAATACTGGGTATCAGGGATGAGGATGAATGAAGAATTCGTTTATGCCCTTAGCTTAGGCTCACTCTATCTGACATAAGACAGTGTGTGTCATGTCCTGGGAAAGGTTTTAATTTATAAAGCGTTGAATTCTTGGGATAAGCCATGAATTACAGGGTGATTCTAAAAGCTTTACATTCTAAGATGAGCCACTATTATTCTTTTTCCTCATTAAAGACAGTAACTTCTGTTTTTTAGAAAACTGTCCCAAATGTTTTCCGACACAATTGTATTGGCATACAAAAATTTAAACTATAAATACAGCCTTCTTTCTTTATTCAGGGTGCCCAATAATTGTGAAAATTTCTCCATTTCATTGTGCAAATAAAATTCCTATCAGTAATAAAAAAAAAGATACTTTTTTTTTTTTGGATAAGAATAACAGAGGACCCAATACAAATTGTGTAAACAATCTGTGACTTTCTAACAGCTGACAATTTTCTCTATTACACACTGTCTCTCCTAAATTGATTTTCTAACTCTAAATTCAGATTTCTATCATCCACTGACAAATGACTGTTTTGGGTTATTTTGTGGCACTGCTGTTTGCCTGCAAAGGGTTTAGTTTTGAAAGGGTTGCTATCTTTATAAAGTAGGTATATGTAATTATTTGAATATTTCCAAAGCCAGTGCCCAGGATATAACTCTAGGTATAACCTAGAGTGAATGACTGTTTTAGTCCATTTCCGTTGCTTGTAACAGAAATACTTGGAACTGGGTGATTTATAAGAAAACAAAATTTATTGCTTGTAGTTTCAGAGTATAGGGAACACATCTGGTGAGGGTCTTCTTTGGTGGTGGCTTTACAGCAATGCAGGTGTATCATGGCAGAAAATGTTGGAGCAGAGAGAGGGAGGCTCATGTACTCTCCTTTTAAAGCCCTCAGAACCATGCTCTTGACCGCGATTATTAATCCATTCACTAAGGCACTGTCCTACAATCTAATCACCTCTCCAAGACCCCACCTTTCAATTACCATAATAGGATTTCCCACCCTCCATAGTTACAGTGGGAA
>NW_007732559.1:60250-76095 GCF_000696425.1 Galeopterus variegatus | reverse complement strand
CACAACCCCTCCTGTATGCAAAATGGTAAACAAAAATTTGTTATATCTGCTCTGAGTTCTTTGCTTCCTTTAATGAATTAATTTAAATCTGAAGAGTATTACCATAGAAAGAACTCCCTTTAAATGATCTTCATGAAGAAGTCAACGCTTTGTACTAATCAGTGATTTTCAAATGACAGTATACAAAATAATCATCTAGAAGTTTGTTAAAAATACAGGAATCTGATTTTGTAAATGTAAGCCAGGGTCAAAGAAACTGTATTTTTAACAAAGTGGTAATTCTGATGCAATAGATATTTGAACTATACTTTGAGAAACACTGGGTTAAAAATTCTTATCCTTGGGGCTGGCCCAGTGGCGCACTGCTACAGTGCTCCACTTGGGAGCGTGGCGGCGCTCCCGCCGAGGGTTCAGATCCCACATACAGACCGGTTCCCGCTCACTGGCTGAGCGAGGTGTGGGCGCAGCACCGAGGGTTGTGATCCCGTTGCCGGTCCCGGTCTGGTCCGGGCGCGACACTGAGGGTTGCGATCCATTGCCGGACACGAAAAAAGACAAAAAGGAAAAAAAAATTCTTATCCTTGAATGGAAAATCTCTTGGAAGTGTTTCCCATACCTCCTCCACCTATATAAAGTTCTGCTGCTCCTCAAAATAAATAAAACATTAAAAAACAACCCCCCCCAAAACACTCAGTAGTCCTTTTCAAACCCATCAAATGTTGGCAGCATGAAAAACAATTTTAGTGTCTGAGATAATTTATTGATGAATCAACACAATAAATTGAGTGAGAGTTAAAAGTAATACTTTAAAAAATCTCATATATTATTCATTTGTGTAGAAGCCAAAGATGAGGAAAATTAATACATGAAAGCATTCTAATATAATAGATGTCATGTTTATTATCAATACATTTCAAGCACTGTATACATAAGTATTTTTTGTACACATTTTGATGGAATACGTCTGGAATTTTTATTGAAAATATTAGATCAACCTTATGTGAGACAATCTGAAAGACAAACAGGATTTATGTGAGTATTTAAGAATGGGATTTTGAATAATTTGGGTCTAATCCAAACTAACCTAAAGGCTAGTCACAGGTGTTTTGGACTGCAGCACCAGGGTTAAAGATGAGCTTTAAGACCCTTATTAGCCAAAGTGTGGTTCCTGCACCAGCAACATCAGCATTGTCTAGGAACATGTTAGAAATGCAGATACTCAGGCCACACCCCAGGCCTACTGAAACAAAATTTGCATTATTAACATGATTCCCCAGATGACTTAGCTGCATGTAAAAATTTGAAAAACTTCCTTTCAGCTATTTCAGAGTTGTGATCCTTTCTGAATTTCCCAGCTTTGGCCTAATTCCAGCACTAGACCCAATTTCTTCTACATTTCCACATACCCCATTATTTTTATTTCAGATGGTCATCCCTTGCCTCTTGCTCTTATCTCCAAAGGGAAAATCATACAGATTCTAACTAGGTAACTCACAGGTTTCCTTCACAAGTTTCTGTCTTTTAAACAAAGAAAACTTTGCAATCTAATGGTAATATCTTTCAACAATTTGCTGACAGACCTGAGACCATCCTGTAGTTTCTTTAAAGTTACAGGTGAGGGAAGGGGGTGTAGACCATTCTCTATAGCTTGTACAAGAATATTCACACCATTAACTATCTTACATCCTTGCTTCAAAACCTTGCTTTGTTTGGCCTCTCTAAGATTATGCTTAAGTGAAAAACAGTGAGTCCATTCAGAAACACACACACACACATACAAACATAATTTGTCATGTGTAAAAAGAACAATGCTGTTACAAAAAGTAATGCCAGAAGCTCCCACGTTTTTGGTGTTGCAAAAAGCTGTGGCTGGTGCTAAATCACCATTACTACCCTGGGACCACTTGGGAACATGCTAATTTATAGCCAAAGCAATATTAGTATTCTTGTTTATTTTACTTTCATTATCTAAATAGGTGCAGCTCAAACTAGGTAAATTGTTATAATTCTGTCTTCTGGTATGAGACTGGAAAAGAGAATATAATGGTAACAAAGAAAAGCAACCAATAGTTTTAGTAAATAACACTGCAAAAGTCAGATATTTCTTATCTCCAATTGCTCCAACTCCTATCATCAAGTTACTAGAGACAATCAGTGTGCCTGATGCTGGAGAGAAATCCTTCAGGTAAGCGGAGGCTACTCCTTCTGTTTCTCCATCTGCTAAGCTGTTAACACAAAGACATATTGACAAGGGCTCAAGGAAAACATGGAATATTTCATCAGTATGATTATGCTACCCTAGAGACAGATGTTAGAAAGCTGCAATATTTAAAAATAAAGAGATAAACACATGCTTGAGGAAAAAAGAATAAAATAGGTTTTAGAGTGAGAGAGAAAATTAAAAGGAAAAAAAGATGGAAAGATAAATGAGAGGTTTGTATTGGCACACAAAATGGCAAATCCTTCTTATGCAGAAAAAAATCCCTTTATATTTGTCTCAGGCAATCATCTACCATTATGTACACATTCTTAGAGTGTAATGGGGTAAATTTGTAAGAAGTGCTTGGCAGGACTGATTATTATTACAGAGAACAGACTTATCTCTTGTCATCAGATGGTTAATATCAGGGCTTTGACTTAAACCCATACACATTAGTTTTCATAAAAATTTGAACATGAAAATGTTATATACTTTGGTAATTCACATTGAACATAAAAACAACATGAAGTAAAGATAACACTGGATTTACCAAGTGACTTTCACTGTAGTGGTCAAAGCACTTTGTCTTATTTTTACTGAATAAAATAAAAAGGGGATTATAGTTGTAGGTTATATAAATATTTACAATTGACATACAGTTGCCATATATTAAACCAACATTTAACATTTTTAAACAATAGATTCTCCTTTTTTCTGAAGTTTTAACACATTTGTAAATAAAATTCAAAGAGCAGCAATAGGAAAATAGAAGAAACTTTGGCTTTAAATTCAAACAGACTTGGGTTCAGATCCTGAATGTTTACTTTGCTTCCTTGAGTTTCAGTTTCCTTATCTGTAAAACAGGGAAAATAACACCTACCTCATAGGGTTGCTGAGAGGATTAAATGTATTACTAATAAAGGCCCTAGCATTGTGCATGAACATTACAGGATATCAATAAGTGGCAGATTACATCATCAAAAAAAATAATAACACTAACAAATTGACACAAACAAGCAGATTAGAGTTTTGAATTTAATTACTGGTTGTCTTTTTCTTAAATCTCCAAATTCTGATTGCATAGTAGATGCCTTACTTACCACCTTCTCCCACTGGGAAGGAGGAGAATACTTCCTCAAGAACGGGGAGGATAGGACAAAGGGGGAGTTCCCAGAGAAAGGAAGAGGAAACAGAATACTTGTACCAGAAAAGACGAGGAAGGGAGAATGAGGTCTAACTTGATGGTCCTGACTACCCCCTCGAGGATGAAAAAAATTGAAAAAATTGGCAAAAATAGCAAAAAGTGAAAGCTAGGGAGCTTCAAGAGTTTTTCCTGCTTCCTGTTCGGCATTCTAGGAGGAGACAATGTTGCAGGATAACCATTTCCAACCCAGGACCACTACAGTAGAATAAAATTGGGGTATGGCATAAGTAGGCCAAGGAAGGTTCTATAAGGCAGGCCTCAAACTTCTCCGACTCTTGCGCAGCAGGCTCTCGTATCCAGATATTCCTTCATGATCTCGGTAGGGTATGTAAAAGGTGGTTGTTGAGAGTCGAGAGTGAGAAGCCATTTGGGTCACTGCGGGATGTCCCCAGAGCAGATGCTGCAGAGCAGACAGGCTAAGCCAGAGTTCAGAGGATAGATGTGGCTGAGACACAAGGACCTGCAATGCTGTTAACAAGTGACGAGACAGTAGGTGAGCAAGGGAGGGCTATAGGCTCTGACCATTCTAAAAGAGCTGAATATTGACTTAAACAATGACCTCAGCAACAGATCAACAACAAGGTACCCAGTAACCCATTTGGACTAGATACATCTCCATGGAAGTCACTGAGAATTCAGATGACAGCACAAAGAACAACACACAGATCTGGGTCTCTCTCTCCTTCCTGTAATAAGGACACACGAACCTCTCCTTACACCTAAAGGCTCTTTCTGTCAGGAGAAAAAGGAGAAAGGAAAACATTGAAAGACTGAGATTTACCCCCAAAGAACCTATTTTAAAAGTAGAGAAACTGAGATACATTTTCTTGCCATCTTCAAGTTGTATTCCATCCTACTCCACTCCAAAGAAAGCTTCAACTCAAATGAGAGGCCTTTTTAGCTCTTGATAAGTTAGATGCAATGTTTCCGGTTCTATAAGTTATATTTCCTTTCTGTGAGACCTGGAGAAGAAACCAAAATACCCATTATGTTTCTTTACTCATAATTTAAATTGCCCTAATTACATTATGTAATAGCAAGTAGTATCTTATATACATTATTTTCTCTCCTTTCTGTTTTAAATTACTGTATGGGTAATTTGGGAAGTTCATTCATCCATTCACTCATTCATTCGATGAATATTTACTGAGTACTTACCATGAGTGAATAGACATGACCTCTGTTTTTAATAAGTTAAAAAGGATTATGTGATGTGTGAATGGAATATTTAAGTTAAAGAAAGGCTAGTGGAGTATTGCTGCCTATTTTAACTACAAACAAAACAAAACAGCAGCAGAACCCCACAACTGTAAAAATGTGTTATCTTTTCCCAACTATCATATGCACACAGAAGTAATAAGATAGAGATTGACTAGTATACACAGAACAGTTAAAAAGCATTTTTGTACAAAATCATTACGACAGAAAAGTCTGTTTCCAGAATAACAACAGTGAATCAGGTTGTAGAAGGCAATACTATGCAAAGTCTTATTTTTTTAAAAGTATACTTGCTATGAAAGAAGAGGAATAAGATGTGGAAGAACAGGTCAGAAAGGCTACCATTATTACTTTTTTCAATTTATGAACATTGTTAATATAGGCATGCAAAAGAAGTTGTATAAAAACTAAATATTATATAGTGGTTTTAATTATCTCAGTAAATATGGCTTGGTAATTTTAACGAGGTTTGTGGAAACTTGAGAAGTATATGTTAATTGTCAATATGACCTTATGAACACAAAATAAAATTTTATGGCTTTACTTTTAAAAAATCCTATGATGTTCTGATGATATTAATCTATGGAAATGGCATAGCAGAATATTTTCAGGACTTTTACTCTGGCTCTTTGAACGTGTCCATTCACAGAATTTTTAACGTTCTATCTTTCTTACCTCTTCCACTGTAAAGCTTGTTAGATTTTACATAATGGACCACAGGGAGAGCACACAATTAAGAACAAACCTCTGCTTTTATCAGTTAACCTCTGACAAAGTTGGCATTTCAGTCATCCTAAATGTACATCATACACTGATTGAAAGGTGACATTGTTAGAGATTATAAATAATTCAACGAATGGTATCTATCTGATTAGTATTTCAAAACAATATTTTATGTCTTCCCAACCCTTTCTTTATTTTCATAGAGTGCAGTTACATTTGAAATCTATGGTTTCTGGCATATCTGGGGTAAGGTTACACTAGGAATTTACCAGACCTGTCAGTCTCTAACTTTCTTCCATATTTCATTATATCATTCCGGTTATAATTAGTTGTCTGGTAAAATTAAGAACAGTCTATTTCAGTGAATGCTCATAGGAACATTTAACAACTTTTTGTTAGAATGACAGCTTAGCGACAGAAAGAATAAACCAGAAAGAGAGAGTCACTGAAGTAACCTTAGTTAACTCAATATTGCCAGCTCAACTGAAAATGCTAGGATTTTGCATTTTTTTCTTTTTCGTTATTAATCATCAAGCACGTATTTCTTGTCAGGAGATGAGCAGCAGTTTGTTGGCATTCCTGCCTTAACCAGCATGTTTTGAACTGACCTGTCTTCATTGCTATAGCTCCCTAGAAACTTTGCCGTTGATGAGCGTTGATTCAGCTGAATGCTTTGACATTCAGCTTGTCAGTGAAAGCTATTTTAATCATTAAGATGCATCTCCCTTCCAAGATTGCAAACTGTTGCTGCTCATACACAACATTCTATCATTTGACTACTGTGGAGAAGAAAAGAACCTGAATAGTTACTATTAATACACGTTATATTAAGGGCTAAAATTTACAGAATATTTAACTATGTAAGGAATTGTGCTTAGCAATTTACAGGAACTACCTTATTTAATCCTCACAATCGTGGAATCTGACTTCCTGAGTTTGCATCCCTATTCTGCACTTACTATCTGTATGACATGCAGCCCTTTCTGTGACATGACTTCCTCATGTGTAAAATGGAATAATAGTACCTACCTCATAGGGATGAGGCTTAAATGAGACATTTCGTCATCCTCAGAATAGTACGTGCGACATCGTGAATTTTCATAGTGTTAGTAATAATTTTTATGACTATATTTTACAGTCGGCCATCCAGTCCTCCTTCACCAACTGTCCTGTGCACCATCACTTCTAACTTTAACCATCTCTGCTGCCCTGACTCCAAAGTGGAGACAAGGGAAAATGACATATTTCTGTCGGTATCTGAATTCTAGCTCCACAGGAGGGAGTGCTACAATTGTGGCAGAATAATACTTTTGTAGTATAAACATTTTTAATTTTTTCCTCTCTTCATAGTAGCCATTACCTGTTCAGGCAGCTAGGCCTATGTGCTGGTGAATCCCTGCTGAATGGGATGAAAGTAAAGCTTTAGATAGTTTTGGGGATTTCAGAATAGAAGGGTCATTTCTTCTAGGCTTTAATGAGAGGCATAAAGATGGCAAGGTGGCAGAATCCCATACTTGCTCATGCCTACGTTTGTGCAAGCACAGAAGAAATACGAGTATGTGTCATATGCCTATGCAGACAACCCTAGATGGTCTCACAGAGTTCCCTGCGCCATATCACTGACAGGGAGCAGAGTGATCCCATGCTCCCAGTTGGGCATGTAAGCAAAACTTCCCATAGTCTAGAGCACAATTAGGATGTTTCCCATTGTGGCAGAAACTATGCCGTGTGGTGACCTGAACTTCTGTTCCCTCCTGAGCACAAAGCTAACAACTTCATTTTCTAGCCCCTCCTGCTGTTAGTTAGGAAACAGGACTGACTTTTAAAACCTATATAATGTCTATGTGCATTCTCTTCCCTTGGTGGCCAGCTGAATACATAGTCATGCATTACTTGTACGGGGATATTTTTTGAGAAATGTGTCATTAGGTGATTTCAACATTGTGGGAACATCATAGAGTATACTTAGAGACCTAGACGGTATAGCCTCCTATACACAGAGGTTATATGCTATTAGCCTATGGCTCCTAAACTACAAAACATTACAGCATGTTACTGTACTGAATAATGTTGGCAATTATAACACAATGGTATGTGTGTATCTAAACATAGAAAAGGTACAGTAAAAATATGGTATTGTAATCTTATGGGACCACCATCGTATACGCCATCTGTTGTTGACCTAAATGACATTACATGGTGCATGACTACATATGAACCAGTGAAGAACACCTAATTCTAGAAAATGGCAGAATCACTGAATCAGGGGTTCTTAACCTGGGATCTATTTAATAAAATTTAGGAAAATTATAACTTTGGATTTGGAACAAAAACAATTCTGTATTTTCACCAACCTCTAACTGAAATTTAGCATTTTGTTCAATTACAAACCTAAGCACCAATGCACAGTAGTATTGGCAATACTTGTGACTGTCACCAATAAAATAATCACAGGTATTTACATATCATATTGCAGCTATTGGAAGTATCTCAAATATCAACTATACTAAATTTTGTTTTAAAATAACAGCAGGTATTAGACACACTGCTATTTTTATTTCATATGCTAATAAAAAAGCATATAACAAAATAACAAAAATATTTTTAAAAATTGTTAAGGTTTTCAATAAAATTGTTTTCCTTTGTAATCTGTATCGTTTTTATGCCTTTAAAAACATTTTTCTGAGGTGTCTTTGGGCTTCACTAGATTGCCAAAGAGGGTTATAGAATAAAAGTTAAAAATGTCTGTTCTAGATTGATCCCTGAATGACTTCATGAAGTAGGGCCCCTCTTTCTCTCTGCTCCACATTCTCACCACACTGCTGACCCACGTTGTACATGATGTGAAAAATAAGATTTTACTGTATTAAGTTATTGAGATTTGAAGGTTAATCTTTAGAGTAGTTAGCCTATGCAGATTAATTAATATACCCTTGTTACCCAAATGACCCAAACATGGCAGAGCACACCTGAGACCTGAAGAGGCCTCTGGTTGGAAAAAACCCAGAAGTGACTAGTGAGGAACACAGATTACATGGGGCCATTGAAGATGCCTTAGCAGACATCAACCTGGGAAGAGGATGAAGCTCTGTACAGAATCATCTCTTTCAATTTAGAACTAAGTTCACTTACATTAATATGAAGAAATAGTTCAATTATTCTTGAATTGATACATGGAAATTATAAAATAATTTCTTATTTATTGTTTCTCTCTTCCCCTACTAGGGTGGCAGTTATTTTTGTTTCTCATAGCAGATGTTAAGTGCTTTGGAATTCATCAAACTTTGTAAATATGTGTGTGTGTGCATATATACATAATTTTAAATCAATCTCTGGTTAGCTCTGTTCTCAGCTAGAACTTAACACTGAAGAGAAGCAAATGACAACAAAGATGAGATTGATGTTACATAAGTCCTTCTGTATAGGAATTTGAAAGTTGGTAATTTTTTAAAAGGCCTGTTTATTTAAATACTCTTAATAGAGCCCTCCAGAGTTTTCAAGACAGGTGTAAATTTGACACCACTTCTCTCATGGCATTAAGTACTGTTAAAGTTCCCTTTTAAACTGTTCTGCTGCCTATATTTCAACTTTAGACCAATTAAATCAGTCATTGTAAGACCTTCATTTTATTAAAAGTCAGATGCAGAGACTCCTCTGAGGATAGACTCTTTCTAACCCCCAAGGATTTAATGTATCTAAACTTTTACAACCTATGGAACTATAAGAGAATGAAAATAAAATGGGGTTAGTGTGTTATATAGTTTGGTTTCAGCATTAAAATGCATAAAAAATATAGTCCATTTATTCATAAATACTATATAATATAAACATCAGTCTTTCCTGATCACGGTTGCATATCCAGCTCCAGGCAAATAAAATTTATTTTTATTTTTAATTTTTATTTGCCTAATGGCCTAGCAAATAAAAATTTTTATGAACGAGCAAATTAATCAAATAGTACTTATTCTAATTATATGCAATGTCTCTCTCTCATGACTGGACTTTGCCATGAGAAAATTGTTGCCATTTTCACATGCATGAGTGAAGTGACTAGGTTAGGAAGTTAAAGCCCCTAAATTGCCAGTAGCTCACTGACCCTTGAAATTCTTAAGGAGATACAAAGTTCTTTGATGGAAGAAATACTGTGGTATTATTACAACTGAGCCTCTTCCTGAGATACAAGTTTTTTAAAACTACTTTTCAGTGGCTGCTTAGTATTACTATGTATTAGGAAGTACAATAGTTGGTTTTGCTCTTTCACTTTCATGTTAATTTTCACACATTCAAAAAAGTAAAAGAATAGCTTAATAAACACCCTAAGTACCCATTTTCCAACTTCAACAGTCATCATACACTGCCATTCTTATTTTATTTTCCCCCCCTCCAACTTTTTTTTTTCTTTTGCTTGAGTATTTTGAAGCAAATCCTAGGCATCAATTTTTTTCAGCTATAATAATTTCAGTATGTGTCACTAACTGATAAAGACTTTATAAAAAACATAATGCAATACCATTTAGCTCACCTGACAAAAATATTAACAATTCCTTAACAGAATACAGTCCATGTCCAAATTTTGTCTGTTTGTCTCATACTTGGTTTGTCTGAATTAGAATCCAAACAATGTAATAGTTGAGTTTGTTTGATATATCTGTAAAGTTTGCTTTAATAGGTAATTCTTTCTCCTTTTTTTAAAAAAATGACATTTATTTGTTGAAGAAATCAGATCACATGTTCTGTAGAAATTCCCTCATTCTGGATTTGGTTGATTGCATCATGGTACAGTTTAACATGTCCCTCTATTTTCTGTAAAAATGGTAGTTACATCTCACACACAAAAGTATTTCTTTTGGCAGGAATATTTCATAGGTGGTACTGTGCACTTTATCTTGCATTAGGAGGCACATAATATTTGTCTCCATTTTTAGTGATGTTAAGATTGACTACTGACTTCAAGTGTTGTCAGTCTGATCCATCATTACAAAGTGTTCTTACTTTCACCTAACAGTATTAGCCATTGATGACTGTTGGCTAGATCCATTATTTCATCAAGAGTTGTAAAAAGGTGATTTTATAATTCTATCATTCTTTTTCATTTATTAACTGGGAAGAGATTTCTTTAATCAACTATATGGTTACCCTGAAATACAACTCATACCAAAAAAAGCAGGATGAATGCTTGTTTCTATTACTGAATTTAATCTAATGTAAGTATGTGAGCTCGTGTCCCTTGACTTCCAACAGTGAGCTATGAGTCTCCCCCAAACCCATCCTACACTCCTCCCCAAGGTCACCAGGTGGTTTTCACTGTGAAACCTAGCAGGGCTAGAATGGGATGTGATAGGATTGGGATGGTGCAGGGATTTAGGGTAGGAAGGGACCAGGTCAGGAAAGAGAGAATACCTCGAGCAGGATCTCGGAGGTGGAATCTGAGTCTTCTGTGCTGTCCTGTGCACCGGAGCTCTCCGTAGACTCGCTGGGTTCCTTGCTGTCAATGCCACTAGAACTGGCAACCGGGTTCTCCTGCTGACAGGCCTCTTCAGAACCAGGAAGTGTGCTGCCCTGAGTCTCCTGGTTCTCCTTGGAGCCCAGCACCACATACTTGCCCTTCTCTTTCAGCTCCAGCTGCCATCCCAGCTCATCTGCCATCTGTGAGAGATCCCGCTTCATAGCATAAGCATCTTCCCCATCTGCGTAGTATTTGGGTTCCACTTCACTAACTTGAAAGTTGAGGGTTTTAGAATAGAGGTGCAAAGCTGCCCGGTTACTCTTCCTGACATGCAGAGACACGTATTTGGCGCTAAAGTTCTCTATCATGGCGGTGGAGGCCTGGTCCATCAGCTTCTGGGCCAGGCCGAGGCGCCGGTGTGAACGCTTCACGGCCAGTGAGGTGATATGGCCATGAGGGACATCATCTGGGTCCTCCTCCATTTTGGCCAAAACATAGCCCACAATCTTCCCGTCTTCATCCTCAGCAATGTAGGAGAGCTGGGGCCAGGAAAGGCCATGATAGAAATAGTATTTCATCTGGTAGTTCTCGGGAAGGCAAAGAAGGTTGCAGTGCTGCATGTTCATCAGGTCGTCTGGCCGAGCATTGCGGATGTTCATATCGGCGGCTGGTGGGGAGCCGGTCGGACTGTGGTGAAACAGGGAAAGGCTACTGACCAAGCGCAAAAGACAATCTGAGCCTGAGCCCAGAGGCCAAAACCACGAAGTGGACTGTGTGGAGGTGGGATGGAGGGAAGGCAAGACGACAAGGAGGCGGAAGGGGCGGTGCTAAGCTGCGGCTTCCGGCAGTGCACCACCCTGTCCTAGCCAATGAGGTTTTCACTTCATTGCGCGTGTGCGCGCATCTGGGTTAGGGGGGTGGGGAGAGAAGAGTTCATTATGATCTCCTTGGTTTCAAATAAATTGCTTGACCCATTCTTTTGTTTCAATTTTAACTTTTTAATTTGGGCACATGTGAATAAACTTTTACAAACGGAACAAACCCATGTAACCAGAACTTACATCAGGAACCAGTACATCGCCTTTACCCCCGAAACTCCCCTCCTGTCCCCTTTCAGTACACAGGCCCACAGACACGTCTCAAGAGTAACCATCACCTGGACTTGTAACAGACTTTATGTAAACGGAATCATAGTGCATGCATCTTTTTTAAAGTCAGGTCCCCCCCGCCCCCATTTGTGAGTTCCAGCCACTTTGTTGTAAATAGTTGACGGTTCATGTTTAATATTTCAGTGCCTAAATATATCATAATTTATTTATTCATTCTACTGTTGATCGCCATTTATGTTATTTCCAGTTTAGGAATGGAATAGATACGAGGGTACTTTAAAAAGATCATGGAAAAATTAAATGGAAAAATAATAAGAATCCTTCCATGAACTTTTTGAAGTATATTCATAGGGTAGCTGAACACTCTATCTACAACAGTCTTTTGTTGATACATAAGCATGTAAATATGCAGGAGTAGAATTACTGGATCAGAGAATATAATGATCAACTTTTATAAATACTGGCTAGCAGCTTTCCAAAGCGGTTGCTCCACACTCTCAACAACGTTTGGTATTTCCCTATCTTTTTCATTTAGCTATTCATGTGGGTAGGAGGAGGTATTACGTTGTGGTTTTATTTTGCATTTTCCTGATGACTAGTGAAGTTGGACACCTTTTCATACGCTTATTAGCTTTTCTTTGTTCTCTTTTGTGAAGTGGCTGCTCAAGTCTTTTGCTCATTTTTCTGTTGGGTTGTGTGTCTTTTTCACACTAATTTTTAAGAGTTTCTTTTTTTCTTTCAAAAATTAGTGAATCCTTTGTCAGATGTATTTATACTGACTCTCATCCTCTTTTATTGGTTGATTTTTCCTTCTCTTAATGATGTTTTTTGACACCAAGCATAAATTTTAATATAGTTTAATTTGTCCAGTTTTTAAATTTTATGGCTAATGCTTTTTGTGTCTTTTTTAGGGAATCTTTGCCTACTCCATGATTACAGAGGCTTATTCTATGTTTTCTTTTTAAATCACTATTGTTTTACATTTTATATTTAGATCTGCAATCCACTGGAATTTAGATTCGTATATGTCATGAGGTACCAGTTTGGCTAACTTTTTCTTTTGTGGATATGTCATGTATTTAGCACCATTTATTGGGAAAAAAAATCATCCTTTCTCCATGGCACTGCATTTTTACTTTGGTCATAAATCATAAGTTCCATTTCCAGATACATTTAAAAATTTTATGCCATTTTGATAAAGCAAGATTTTGAATATTTTTTTAATAGTGTGAGGAAGCCACATTTTACTAGGACTGCTTGCACATAAGCTGACTATAAATCCTAGAATTGTCTATATATCTTGTATAGTCTTCCTTCCCAGTTTCTTAGCAGACCTAGAAACACAAACATCAAAGTTTATTCTGTTGTAATTATATCACTAGCTGGGCCATGGATGTACTCTAACTCATCTAGAATATGTGTGCAGCATTCTTTCCAGTGAGGGTACTCACTCCTTTAATAGCTGAAGTAATCTAGAGTCGTGTGATCTGTGAAACATAGCTTGAGTAGCCACTATTTTTTGTTGTAATTTAACAACTAGAAGTGTTTTTGTTAATACTTTTTTTTTTTTTTAAGATTTAAGATAATCTTCTTACTTCCTTTGTGTTTTGATAGACTCCATACATTGGAAAAGTTATTTTCCAGTATCATTCCTATTGAGAAATTTATATTGTACCTTACACTATGGACAGTGATATGTGCTTTGAGATGAGGTAGCTCTAAAAGCACAACCTAGATGAATTACTTGGTTGATTCTCCTATAATAGGTTCTTCTTTAAAAAGCGTGGACTACAAAAACTTGTGTATATTGCATTCTTTGATAGAAACATTTAAAATGCAGCCCAGGTTAACTACAGATAGTACATCCTACCATACCATGCAGAATAATTGCTGACTTAATGCTAGAAACTAGGAACAGTAGTAGCCAGTAGTTGGGCAATACACTGAACTTATTCCCGAGTCGGAAGGGTACCAAAAACTATTGAAAGCATGGTTTTTAATACATGACAATGTAATCTTTACACATTTGTAAACACAGAGGGAATATAACTCCTCTGTCGAGGGAGAAGAGTCTACCAGATTTAATGACCAGAGCAGCTAAGGCAAAAAAATGTACCAACTGCTTTTGTTCTGATAGACCTTTCTTCCTTGACAGAGAAGTTGCCATCATGTTCCTTCTGTATTTGCTTATTCATTTCAACTTCAGTGGAAAGCATGGATCCAAGACAAAAGACTCTGACACTTTTAGGTGGTGTTGGTAGTAAGTAGGACTTGACTCGGCCCCTCCTACTGAAATCAAGTACAAATTTTCTCTGATGTACCATAATGTGCCTCTAATTTCTAGACTATCTAGCACTTCTTATCAGGGTTTGTTGGTAGTCCATTTTAAATTATAAGCAGAGGGCCTTGGGAATCTTCACTAATACTTTGCAGTAATTTAGCACAAAATCATCTAGTACATAAATATCTTATAAATGAGAGCTTTTGGAATTCTGGTCAGGTCTTATGTCATATCTATTAATATTTTATGGGGAGGAAACCTCCATCTATCTATTGGCGGTAGATCTCATGCTTATAAGATTTCAGGGCAAGGCATCTGATCATTTGAGTCTAGTTTCTTCCCAACTCTTAGTCAAGTTATTTTTTTTTTTTTCTTTTTTGTCTTTTTCCGTGTCCAGCAACGGATCGCAACCCTCAGTGTTGCCCCCGTACCGGACCGGGGACCGGCAACGGGATTGCAACCCTCAGTGTTGCTCCCGCGTCTCGCTTAGCCAGTGAGTGGGAACCGGTCTGTATGTGGGATCCGAACCCTCGGGCGGGAGCGCCGCAGCACTTCCCAAGCGGCGCACTATCCAGTGCGCCACCGGGCCAGCCCTAGTCAAGTTATTTTTCAACCTCATGTTTCTACATTCTATATCCTGCATTAATTGTGTATAATACTGAAGTGTTAATGAATGAATACATAACCTCTATACATTTCCTTTACATTATGACTTGTAAACTGTGTTTCCTTCTCACTATTAATAGGCAAGTTTATTCTAAATGTTATTAAGAGATTTTAAATAGCTTTATAACCCCACCCCCCACAACCTGATTTGGTGTAAGAATATATTATACATCTAGAGAAAAATATATAAAAATTCTCAACATTTTTATTTGAGCAACTTTTCTTCATCTGCATGGATAAACCTAATAATTATAAATAACCCCAACAATAACGGTAAGCCATTCTTGGTGTCTTTGCTGGACTTCCTAAAATATGAGCTTGGCAAATGAGGAAGATGTGACAAAATAGACCAATTTAGAAGAATTAGAGGCATATCAATTATTTTTCTTTTATTTGTGCTGTCATCTCTTTTGTCTGTCTGGCTCATTCCATGGGCCATGAAAGCAAGATGAAGACAACGGTTGACCCCACACAAATTTGGGAAGAAGAGGCATGTCTTTTTTGTTTGTTTGTTTGATTCTGTGTAATCCTGAACCTGAGGCCTGATCTTAGAGTAAGGTAACAACAAAAAGAGTTTTCAGAAGCAGCCTGTTGGATCCACAAGGGGAAAATGGCAGTTACTTTGGCTGCAGTAAGAGCCAAAGCAACATTCCCACGCCTATGATGTGTGGACAGCAACATAGTCTATAACAGCTATATTATAAGGGAATTGTATGACATATACAAGATTATAAATGGATGGAAAAATAGGCATTTTCTATACCTACTGAGATAATAAATTCTCATTGTTTATTCCATTGTCCATAATCATAAATAACACCAAAGGCTATAATTTAGTTATGTAGGTGACCAAGAACAGATAGCAAAGAATTTTCAACACAGTCATGTTACTTATTTTCCAAAACCAACTTTTTTTCTAGTAGTGCCACTGAAAGGGCATATTTATGTAGGTATGACATCGTAATTTTGGGAAAAAAAAAGTTTCGAAGTTAGCATCA
>NW_007732559.1:55328-59925 GCF_000696425.1 Galeopterus variegatus | reverse complement strand
CTAGTAGTGCCACTGAAAGGGCATATTTATGTAGGTATGACATCGTAATTTTGGGAAAAAAAGTTTTGAAGTTAGCATCGAGTTTGAAAAGTGGGAAGTGGCTATAACTCCCCTTGCATCGAAAGAGGAGCAAAGAGACTGGGTTTAATAAGAGCCAAAGGCAAACAGAAAGTAATAAAATTGCATATTTTGTTAAGTTAACATTAGAATGTGATCGTGTCTTTAGGAGTGCTATGACTGTGTGGGAAATAGCTACAGTTAGAGAAGTGCTTATGACCAAAGTAGGGGAAGTCTCAATCAGAATAGCAGCTGCTGGCAAGCGGACAAATTAGCCTGATTGAATCAGGGGAGAACTGATTTATATTAAGCAATAAGTCATTCTTTGTCGTTATTAATGTGTGCTCACACCTAAAACAGTTCCTTTTTCCTCATAGCAAAAAACATATGAGTTGCATGATTATCAAGAAGACTTATTGCTGGGGTTTTCTACAAGGTTTCTTTAAAGGAGGAAAAAGCCTCTTTGGCTTCTTGTGACAAAGGTCCTGCCTCTGGGATGTTAATTTAAATCGGATGCAATAGAAGCTTTGGATTAGAAGCATATCCAATATGTTATGTCAGCGCTAGCTGGCTATATTCAGGAGGGTGGACGTTTGTGAAATTTGGGTGGGCCTTGGAACCTTGAGACTGGTTTTTATTCTGAACAGGACCTTACTCCTGTCAGTTTAGGTATGTAATATCCTAAGTAATAAAACTAAGACAGGCATAACCATATGTTTTTAGACTCTTTGTATCAGAGAATGTCTATACAAGAAGTAAGATTTAGCTATCTTATCTTCTAGTAAGGGAGTGGTAATAGAAGGTCACCAACATCTTGGATAAGGACACAGTTTCCAGTAGAAAAAGTGTTAACTAAATCCTTTTTCCAAATTTGGGAGAACAAAGAAAGGAGGTGCAGGTAACTCTGCTGTAGGCTCTGTCACCCTGTGACCTACAGGCACTGGGAGATCAATAGGGAGGATATTGGGACACCCCAGAAGATGATAAATGCTGAGTGCCAGGAGCTTTGGGATCAAGATGGCAAAATAGATGGTCCCTAGTGTCACTCTCTCCCACAATCAACCAATTTACAACTATTAAAAAGCAACGACAGCCAAGCTGGGGCTGTTAGAGCTCAGGGTAAGAGGAGAAGAGACCTACAGAGCTCATGAAGGCAGGAGAAGCTATGATGAGAGAAAGAAAGGACCAATCTGATCATTTCGATCCCCAACCACTTCAAGGCTGGTTCTGGTGAGCACGCAGAGCAGGAGGTGGCAAAAGCCACTGCCTTGCCCTTTGTATGAAGTTGCTTGGAGACTACAGGGGAGAAGAGGGCCTTGGTGGCTCCCAAGCCAGCAAGACCACTAACAGGGTTCCCGTGGACCCACATAGGAGTGAGGACCCACAGACAACTGAAAAAAGGAGCCACTCAGAGGCTGGTGAGTCATCACAAGGGACTGGCACATGACCCATCCCATGAGAAGTGTTTGGAGTGTGGGGGGGTGTTGGGGAGACAGGCCAACTAGGGGAAGAGTCCCACTCAGTGGAGACTGGTCAGGAATGTAGAACTGCAGGGGGTGCAGTTTGCTGAGAAGATTCCACACAGCCCAGGTGTAGGGGGGGGTGTTGGGGAGACAGGCCAACTAGGGGAAGAGTCCCACTCAGTGGAGACTGTTCAGGAATGTAGAACTGCAGGGGGTGCAGTTTGCTGAGAAGATTCCACACAGCCCAGGTGTACCAGACCTCACAAGACCTGGAAGTGCTGAAAAGGTCAACAATTACAACCTGAGCTGCACAAAAAGCTTTCCCCAGAGAATCAGCAGCAAAGCAGCAATTTAGCTCAACCTCAGGGTTCAAGTGCTGGTCCCCACAGGAAGTTTCCCCATTTTAGAAATAAGCAAAGGACAACAAATTAGTTCTAGTGCAGAGTTTAAGTGATGGGAGCAGCTAATAATGCAACACAGAGCTGAAAGAAAAAACAAAATACCCACAGATCAGAGACAAAATTCTGATATTAACCAGTAAAGGTCTAACATCACCAAGGAACACCTATAAAACTTAGAAGGACTGGATGCCACACGGGCTCCCAAGATGGGGTAAAGGGAGGGCTGAGAGCCTCAGCCACACCCTCCAGACATTGGCATCCAGCCCAGCGATGACCATCAGGCTACTGCTGGAAGCACCATGGGCTCCTGAACCTGGGCAGCAAGAGAGCCAAGAGCCTCAGCCATGCCCCCCCAAAGTCGACATCCAGCCCAGCCCCAACCGAGCTGCTGCCAGAAGCCCCCTGGACTTCTGAGGGGGTGCCACAGGCCTTGACCATGCTCCTCCTCTTTCCTAGACTTCCACCCTATACTCCCCCTTTTTCCCTCTGCCCCTTCACAACTGCTCCACAACAATATCTTGGAATGTAAAGTAAACAAATAAATAAATATGTTTTTATAAAATCGACTTCTGTAAAATATTTAGTAATATGTGGGTGCAAGATAACAAAGGCATGAGGTTGGGAATGACAGAAAAGAAAGTAATGCTGTAGCATGTGCTGCTTGAAGATCTTCGTAATTGTGAATATTTCTGCTAGGTTTTTTGCATTGCCAGATGAATAGAAATGTGAGGAATTATTTTCAAGCATTTTCTTGAATTATCCAGATGATTCAGCACTGTGATTGATCCAGAAGTACAATCAGACTTGCTTTCCAGATGTGATCTAGAAGCGATTGTTGTAATGATGGTGGTTGTGTATGGGATGAGAGCCTGGGCAGGCTCCAGAATGGCACAGCACTTGCTTTGATTCATCCTTATCTCTTCAGATTTGACTCAAATGTCACCTTTTATGTGAAGCCTTTTCTGACTCCCTTTCCCCTGGAAAAATTAATTGCTTCCTTACTTGTGTGCCACTTTCTGTTATATCTATGTTGTTTGTGTATCTCATGCTTTATTCTTAATTGCTTTTCTCTTTGTTTCTTGAGGACATGACCCTAACCTATGAAAACAGTTGTTTTTCAAGGGACTATCAAACTACATGCTGCGTAGTAGGTCTTGAGTGAACGCTTATAGACGAATGTGTAATTGGAAGTGTAAATATATTAACACAGACTGAATAAATTCTTTCTTCATGAAGACCAAGTAAATTGCATGATTATAGTACATATTTTTGTTTAATGATATCCATTATTATTGCTTAAGTGTGTAATGAGGAAATATGGTGGTTCTTATGCTGCACCACTTTCTGCCCTTAGCAGTATTTTCACTAACCAAATACATTATCTACTGCATGCTACAACGTCTAGGCTACTCAGAGATTTGCAGTTCATTTTTATTATCTAAAAGAAAAGTAAGTTGAACATAATTTAGCAATCAGTTTACAGCTCTAAGTTTCTCCTTTATGCCTTGGGAAATGAGTTGATCATTATCTATTGTACTAATATTCATTTCTGACCCTTCACCTGTAAACCATGTTTCTCAGATTTCATTGATGTCTGGTTTCCAGGTATATTTGGCCCATGAGAGGCAGGGGAGAAACAGAAGAGAGGAGGGATGGGAGAAGCCAGAGTATTTCTCCCCTTCTAGCTCATTCTCAGTTGCATCTTGCAGTAGTGGATGGTTTCCCCTGTTATTTTAGCTCCTCACTAGAACGCCTTTGCTGAGTTCTAGTTCCTACCAAACAACCCTGGCTTCTAGTCTCTGGTAATAAGACTTTTCTGTCACTCCAGCCCTAGAAATGGTAGTGGCTTCTTATAATTGATAATCTTTTGGTTGCTTCATCATCCCGTTGGCTTCCCAGTTCTTCCATCACTCATTACCTATGTATTAAATTTCCTCAATTTAAATTACCTAGAGAGGTTTCCTGCCTGCCTCCTGACTGATATAAGAATTATAGTAATTGAATATGTTTTTAATGTAAATTTAAATTTTATAATTCTTTTCCCAGTTTGACATATGAAACTTAAATACTCCAGTCATTAATGAATGATATAATAAGGCAAAATGTCGAAAGACAGTCATGTATTCATTGTTCTCAGGTATGAAAAGGGAAGACCTCTTTAAATTTACAAAATTTCTACCAGCAGAGCTACCAGAAACCTGTCCTATTAGCTCCAGATTATTTCCACATAAGTGTCCAAGTTGTCCCTACGTGCCATTGGCAAGTCAACCACTTCCAAGGATTAGGAGATAGAAGTCACTGGTAGTTAGTATTGTGTCAACAGCAATTTGTATAAAAGTGCATAAACATTATTTCATGGGAATATATGTAGGATTGAAGAGTTAAAATGGAGAGGGACTAGCTGATATAGCTAAAGAAATGAGGTGGCATTAAAAAATTGTGCTGGGGACTGTGAGAAGAAACTTGACTTACATTCTTGGTTTAATCAGTTACTTAACTAAGATATTGGGCAGACCACTTAACTTTTCTGGTCCCTCTCTTTTCTCTTATAGAGGATGGAAATCTGTATAATAACCCTGCTACCTTGTTTTCAGAACAAAATGGAATAATGTATATGAGAGCTTTGGGTAAAAGATTATTATTATCAGATGTATTATTTCTAGGGAAGAAGTCATC